>NW_020450241.1:529805-530228 GCF_003343035.1 Apteryx rowi | reverse complement strand
CCAGGCAGTCATTCCATCATAGAAGGCTATCAGACCGGTTAGGCATGATTTCCCCTTGGTGAAGCCATGCTGACTACTCCTGATCACCTTCTTTTCCTCCCCATGCTTGGAGATGGCCTCCAGGATGAGCTGCTCCATCACCTTTCCAGGGATGCAGGTGAGGCTGACTGGCCTGTGGTTYCCTGRGTCCTCCTTCTTGCCCCTTTTGAAGACTGGGGTGACACTGGCTTTCTTCCAGTCCTCAGGCACCTCTCCTGTTCTCCACAATCTTTCAAAGATGATGGAGAGTGGCCTAGCAATGATGTTCACCAGCTCCCTCAGCACTCATGGGTGCATCCCATCGGGGCCCATGGATTTGTGGGTGTCAGGTTTGCCTAAATGATCTCTAACCCGATCCTCCTCGACCAAGGGAAAGTCTTCCTT
>NW_020450241.1:499158-529600 GCF_003343035.1 Apteryx rowi | reverse complement strand
AACTCTGCCTTCTCTGCATCCTTCGTCACCAGGGCACCCACCCCATTCAGCAATGGGAATTTCCTATGGCTTTCTATTTAACTGCCAGGATAAACTTCAAATTTTTTGAATTAATGAATAGGATTCAAGATCATACATAAAAGAATTGTTTGTTTTTTTTATATGACTTTTTAAAAAAATAAATTTACAATTATGAAAATTACTTATTGCTCAAAATTATTATAATTTATAAAGAACACTTTTTGCAGGTTGAAGATAATTAAATATTTCCGATACTACTCAGATAATACTCTTAAAAAGAGGCCATCTCATACAGGTGATACTTTTGACAAAGAGCTAAATGTGTATTGAAAATGGAAAGGAAAAAAATGGAATGTTTAGGACAGAAATATCTTGACATAGAAGAAAAGTAAATGTCTTTCTGAAGTTCTTAATGTTAACTTCCACCTCACTATGAGAATATAGTACATCTCAGATGAAAAATGGAAGTAAGATGTCTGTAAACCTGCAGAGCACTTTTAAAAGTGATGAGGCCCTTAACCCCATTAAGATTGTCCATTATTCATTTAAGGACTTCTGCTTTGAAAATATATGAACTCAATCTGTGACAGAAGCTCTGTCTCAAACATTTCCTTCCTGTCTGTTCATAGACAGAGACACAGTGATTGTTAGTCACTATCTAGACTTTTGATGACCTCTCTGTTCTAGAAAGAACATTGTCTTGTCAGTTCTCACATTTCTTGCTGATATTTTTAAAATAGGTAACAAAACAATTGAAACGGTTAGCCAGGAAAAGATAAGTATGTCAAAGGAGACAAGGGCAGCTCAGTGATGTGACTAAAGCTTATTCTAGCATTTAGAAAAAGCAAGAATAGCAGAGTTAAGGAAGGAAAAAATTTACAAAGCACTCAATGTCATGAAATTCTTCTCCATGAAGATCTTGCATTTATATAGAAGATTATAATTTTAAAAGTCAGCTTTTACCAGTGGTTATCACATTCTGTTGGAAAATATCTTTTCCTGTATTTAGAAATAGCAATGTCTGTTAGATACCTGCTTTGAATGGCAGCAGTATATTTTGTTTCACATCCGCTAAGTTAACTACCTAGTTAATTAACTAAACAAGGTTCAAAATAAACAAATTCCAACATGATACTAATGCAAAAACCTACCCCAAGAAATGTCTTTTTTTATATAATTCCATCAGATATGCCTAAAATATACAGTAAGTTTCTAAAAAGAAAATCTCATTACCCATGAAAATTTATTTTGTTTTCTTAAAAGAAAAACATAACATATAAGGTAAAATTTTAAATAATATTAAAAAATATATATATATATTTCCGAACCTCAATTACAACACTATTCAGTCATCTAAAGATATGTTAGCTCGTAGGATAATCTTCAAAAGGGCCTAAGGAGGTGCCAGATGCTTAATGTAATTTTTTTTATATCACTAAGTACCTATCTGAATCTCTAAACAACCTCTAAACAACCATATACTTTTATAACTCTGACTCGAAGATTCAGATGATCAGGAGGCTTAAACACCTAAATCAGTGAAACTCCTCAGTAACTCAAATATTTTTGAAAAACATTGTCCCTAAACTCTCATTACTTGTTAGAAAAACTGGACAATCAATTTGAATAATTTTAAAAGAGACGTAATTTTAAAGTCTTCTGAAAATGAAAGTAGTTCATTGTCTGCAAAGTCTGACAAACAAAATCATTAATCATTCTTAGAAATCTAGGCCTAAAGTCCCTTACTTTTTCCTTAAAGAATTGGTTCTTTAACATTAAGAGCAGATTACCAGAGTAGATACCAGAGCCAAACTTTTCTGGTTTTCTAATTTATGCTAGTCTTTTTCTTACACATTAAAGTGAAATGATCTTACACACACAAAGTGAAAATGTGAATCTAAGGCAGTTTGCTTGATTCTTTGTCTTATTATCCCCAATCATAAGATATAGCAGAACAATTTATTTTATATTATTTGCAATAGTAAGAGAAATTCTGCCTTACTTTCAGTCAACAAGGAGCAAATTCTCTCCTCCATGTTCATATTAAAAAAAGAAAAAAAAGTAAGGAACAAGGTTAATGCTTCCTCAGAATGGGATGAAACTCACTCCAACTCAGCAGGCCAGAAAAATCCCTGTGAACTATTTAAGACCTCAAATTAGATTGCAGCTGCTGTCAGATATGCTTTGTGGAGATCAGCTGTAGCAGTAAAAAATACCCAATAGGGTTGCTGCTGGAAAAGAGACAGCTCAACATGTAGCTGTTGCCACCTTGGGATTAGAGCATAGTCTGGGCTACCCTATGTCAGGACTATTTTGAAGAATTTCTCTGACATAGCTGTACTGGTAACAGCTGGGGCATTCAATGATTTCTGTCTAACGTAGTTTGTGCTGGGAGAAGATGCTAGCATATATTAAGATACCAGATATATTAAGCAGCCAGACTGATGGTGTCTTTCATTTTGACTGTGGGTGTTTCGCTGTGTTGATACAAAATGCAGCTTTTTTTATCTAATTGTATCTTGCTCACTGTAAGTTCTCAGAATTTCTTTAAAAAAAGTGATCCTATGTGAACATAACTTCTTTTCTCTCATTTGGGTCCCATTACAGTGGAATTAAAATTCTTGAGAGTAAAATTTAAGGAAGGAAAATTACTGATCAATTTCCCCTACAGTATTTTAAGACACATTATGTGACTGTAAAACAGCAAAAAACCTTGGAAATAGAAATGCCGTAATCAGCATTTGGAAAATGGAATTGATGTTTATAGCATTGGAAGATAGTAGCTGGAGAAGATGACTTGGGATTCAGTGGTTCAGAAGAAAGAAAAAAGAGAAGCAGAGATTTCAGTCTGGAAAAACACATTTTCTCTATCAGAATATCAGCCATGAGAGTCATGCCTAAGAAGATCCTTTTCAGTCTCATCAGAACAATATCTATCCATCAGCACAGCATTCTGGCACTGGGCCTCACTGTTCTTGGTTTATGCATGTCCTTAGTGCAGATTTCCACCTTTTAAATATGAGAACAGTAATAGGATATATCTAGATAACAAGTACTTGTTGAAACAGTTACATGGAGCAGGATTTCTAAGCTTGTCTCTCAGCAAGCATAACCCCCAAAAGCACCATAAAGCTCTGTATTATTCCCTTCCTGCATGCACCTATCAAATGTCATACTAGGATCTGAAGAGGTTAATAAAACAAAAAATAATCTCCAAACTAGAAAATTATCAAATAACATATACCATGTAGAAAGAGTTTAGGAAAAAGCAATGAGAATGATTAGAGGTTTAGAAAGTGTGATCTGTGAGGAACAGATTACACCCCCCCCCAAAAAAAAAAAAAAGTTATGTTATTCAGCCAAGAAAAATAAAGGTCGAGTTGGAAATACAAGAGGAAAATGATTTGCAGTCTACAAATATGTAACAAATAGGAAGAGTTTAATTTCTTTTCCATGTCCATAATAGATAGAATAAGAAGTAATGGCCATAGTTTACACCAAGATAGATTTGGTGAAATCTGAAATCTGTAATCTGAAATTCAGATTGCAAAATAAAACTTTCTAATGGTGAAGGTAAATTAGACTGAATGGATTTCGTGGAAATCTCCATCATAAGAGCCTTCAAAAACATCACTAACAAATGAGGGAGACACAGCTGATCCTAACTTACACGGGCCTATTTGATCCACCCACAAAAGACTTTCCAATTGAATTCTGTAGTTTTAAGAACCTGACTCTTCAAATACTTATATATAAATTTAGATTTATTTTTTGAAAAATTATGCCAAGATTCATCATCCCCAGCTTGTCAGAAGCTGCTATTGCCTTGTACATCCAGAGAATAACATGTCCTCAGGTGGATGTTTCCTGTATTTGTTCACTTAGATTTGTTTGTTTGGACAGTGCTCTCCTACCTCATGCCTCTTCAGATAGCCCCAGAGAAGATGCATCCATCAAAATTTAGGGGGATTTGAGTTAGGGAGTTAATGTAAGAATTTCCTTTTAAAAAGCATAGGCTTGTCTGTTCAACTTTTTTGAATTTTTATTACACATGCCACATTTTCATTAACTGCTTCTATTCATAATGCTAAAAATCCAGTTCTACTAACCCAGCTGTTCTACTATTGTGCTCTAATAGATCCAAAACTGAGGTAAGAACAATGTATACCTGTTCCTGGAGAAGCTGTTAACTTTCTCACAGCTTCACAGAAAAGATGGTCAGCAAAAATTACAAAGCAAACATTGAAATACTAGGTACCATAATACCTCAGATTTGGGGACCTGATTAATTCAGAAGCCTATGTTAAACATCTAAATTCTTTCTGCAGTGGTGGTGAGGCTAAACAGCATCAGAAGCTCAAAATAGGCAGTGGATAAAAAGGGAGGTGCCTGTTCTTGTTAACCGGAAATACTTTTCTACGTATCAGCTCATTCACAAAAAAAACCCAGATATTTCCAACATAAAATTGCATTGCACAGAGTAACAATTCCCTCATTTTGCAATAGAGCAATACGCCAGATAGTTTTTATCTAGCTTAGAGAAAATCTCATTGAGCTGCCCTGCCTGACCCATCCATAGGCCTTTGCCATTTCTTCTAGCTGTTAGGAATATATGTACACATCAGTTTAGTGAAAAGATTATTGCAATTGATACTCATTAAATTAGAGGTGGACACTGATTTAATTCCTATTGCGGTCACAGGAAAAAAAAAAAGAAAGAAAGAAAAGAAAAAAGCCTTTATTAGCATCCTGCTCACTGCTACCTATGATTAACCTTTCCTTCTCCTGTACCTCTGAATCACAGACAAAGCTTTTGTGTAGGCAGAGAATTCTCTTGCAAAATAGTCCTGTGTGTGCAAGAGGTAGCATAAAGGGTATGGGCCTGAGCCAGAAGATTAGCTACAAAAAAACTCCCAGCTTTGATCTCTCCGGTGTTAATCTGCCAGGACTTTGGAAACTTATCTCGGTCCATGAGCTTCTGCAGTATAGCTCCAACTCCTCTCTACTGTTGAGAAGGGAAAATGTGTTCCCCTGTTACCTTCAGTTGTTCTTAAAGCTACATGTTTTTCTAAGGTTCCGTGATAGGTCTTTGTCTCCCACTGAGCCTTTTGCCAAAATCTCTTTTAAATGATTTTAAAGTGCAGGGTTGTCTTTGTGTGTGTTTTTTTTGGTTTTTTTTTTGTTTTTTTTTTAGTTAAAACAATACTTGTAATAGTTTCGTTAAAACATTCTGATTCCAGAAACTTTAGACTCAATAAAGAAATTCAGCCATTTAAAACACTGTAGTTCTTGGAGGGAGGCTCAAGAGAAAACTGAACAACTTTGGCCACTAGGTTTCCAAATATTCTGAACTTTCTTCAGTTCAGAGTTTCAAATGCTGAAGAAATTTTTCCCTCTAATTGCTGCTTCAAGCTGCTGCGTCGTTAGAAACTGAAACTGAGATCTAGTACCTGTCCCAGGAAGCTATGTTCACAGTGTTTCTATTAAGTCAGTAAGGAGAAAAAAATTATTTGCTTGGAAAATAAAGGGGAACAAAGATCAGGAAATAGGAGATAGAGCATAGAATCTGAAAAGGCAAAGATGCTGAAACAGCAAAGTTGTGGAAAGGGGGTTGAAGAGCAAGAAATATGGGGAAAAACTGTGAGTCAAAAGTCAGTGGTGGATACTAGAATTGGTTCAAGGACCTTATGGCGGAAGAATAAGATAAGGAGTCAACGTGAGTGTCAAGTTTGCTTAGGCAAGGACATAAAATGAAAATGGACTATTCTAATATAGAAGTAATTAGCAACTAATATATATGTATGCACGAGGAGTTGTGGAATGTGTATTGCCTTTGTAATTGAAATCAAAATCAAAGCTTTTAAAAGGTAACGCAATCAGAACCATGACAGAGGAATCATTTGCTGACATTTTATGACCTGTATTGTGCAAGTCAGATTGTTGCAATGGTCTGCTCTTGTCTTAAGGCCTGAAATGAATATAATATTTAGAGCTCTCCTCTAGTAGAAAATAGTAAATCACCTCTTCCTCTTTGTTACTTTTTTGGATCCAAGGATTCAAGTATGTGGTTTTTAAACTTCTGATTTTGGAAGCTGGTAGAGAGCATCAGGAAATGTTGATGTTTCCGTATAATTTTCCCTAACTCTTTCCTTAAGCATCTGCACAAGGGTACTGTTGGAATATTAATCTGGATGGACCTTCTGCTTGACTTGTTTTTATTTTTTAATGTTATTTTACACCCTTTTTCATTTGACGTCAGACCGGGTTACAAAATATTAACATACAAGTTGGACAGCATGAGTCAGCATTGACTAGTTCCAGCGTCCACCATTACTCGGCTCACCTGCCTTCTCTTGTCTGAGAGGTCAGAAATAGTACAGGCAAATAGCTGACTTTTGTGTAATGACAGGTTCTTAAAGTCCTCCCTTCCACTTCACCATCATTTTTTTTTAGATATTCTGTCTTCTTTTAAAAGCATCACACATTCCTGTGACTTATCGCCCACTGAATGGAATAATCATCAGAGTCATAACAAGAACTGTCACAGAAAGAAAAAAGGCAGGTGTCCAAGAGAAGCAGCAATATTTGAAAGAACATCTGTCTCACCCCACAGAGCCCAAAATTCCTCTTGGGCATCCAACCATTAGATCTACTCATGTAGTCGAAGTGGTGTGCTTAAGGCTATAATCATTAGTAGAGATTATTTATACACACAGAGGTAATGACAGACCTATTTATCTAAATTTACCAGATAGTAAGGAGATATGCTACAGGGCAGAAGTGAGCTGCTAATGTAGCAATTACAAATTACCAAGACCGTACCATTAAGAGMTAAGAAGCCTGATATCACATTTTTTTTTACTGAAAGTTAAAGATTCTTAGTACTTAGAAGAGTGGACCTTTGTGCAATATACAAAAGAAAAGATAACCCTTTCTTAAACTAAGATAAAAGTTATAAATGACTACCATTTAGGGATGATAACTTCTTTAAGAAAAAAAAACACAAAGGACAGTCAAATAAGAAAGATGGAAAATTACCCCTGAGTAGGTTTTCTGTGCTGGGCACAATAATGACCAGGAGCTAAAAGACAGATTTTGAACAGCTTTGATCATGCAGTATGTTGGCTTTCAGGTTGGTTTTCAGAATAAGGTGATAGAGATGTTATGACAGATAAATAGGAAAAAGCTGTGTTTTGCTGGCCATGAAAAATATGTAAGCAATATTAGAAAACACTAAATGCAACAAATTTTTAAATGAGACACAGCTCCTCTGAAAAATATACATCAGAAAATTATCTCTAAAATCTGAGGAAGGCACTGGAAAAAAGAAGGGGCACTGATAGTACTAGTATTGCTCCAGGAAGACATTCCATTAGAAGGTAAGAGGAAATGAGGTTTATTTTTCTTATAAAATGATCCTGACTGTGATAAACTAATTTGTGACTTTTATAGCCTCCAATGCCTGTTTTAGTCATTCAAACCCTTCAGATCTGAAAAGAACATTAGGTACAATGAGTCAAAGAAGATATGATTAAGGCTTTACAAAAATCTCAAGATTTTTTTTGCTTGTTTGCTGTGAACAAGTGTTACCAAGAATAAGCTTTTTTTCATAAAGTATTTTCAAAAAATTCATATTTTCAAAAAAAGGCATTCAAATTCAGGAGGCAGATGGAAAAGTCTCTACACAAAGAATATGCACATGAATTACACACGCAATGTGTCTGGTAACGGACATAGATTTCTTCATATTAAAGATTCCCGTGTTTTAGGATCCTGATCTGTGGAGTTGCTATCCTAATCAGACTCTCTCCTGAGATGTAAAAGCCATAGATTTTAAGATATTCAAGCCAAGCAGAGCATAGGAGTCTCACTTCCTGGCCAAAGAATTGCAGTGGTGAGACTAACAGGCAACTCCTTTTTATCTTCCAGCAGCAGCTTTGTGAAAGGAATGTGAGTCTATTAATGTCTATTTACATGGTTAATGTGTCATCTGGACCAGCAAGGAAAACATCAAATTTGTGATATCTCCAAACCTTCTCACAGGACCATTGCCAATGTAGAGCAGTGACAACTTTGAGTTGATTGTGCTTGTGTGTTTTCTGACCCAGCCACATACGCACGCTGCATTCTGATGGCTGCAGGTTACCTTGACTGCTCATTGCTCTTGACATAGCTATTGCTTCTTCATTTCCATTGCCATGAGAACAAATATGTATATTTATTACAACAAAATGACAATGTCTTGCCTAAGCAGAAGTGTGATTTATTTTTGTTGTCCGTGACTTGAAATGCCAGACTGATACGTAATTAAAATGTGAAGCTTGCTCTAAGGCAGAGTGTTGTCATTCTCATGGAAAACTATAAGCTGTTACCATTACCGGACAATGAATTTTGTATCAAATACTTATGTTAATCAAGAATAAAAATAAGCAAAATAAAACAAAGAATGAAAGTAACTGTCTTCAGGATTATCAAATATCATAGGTTTGTTCAGACTCTTTTTTTAATTAAAGAATCTACTGCCTGAAAAAAATAACAAAAAAATAGCCAATCAGAAGATAGGGAAAAATGCAAGTCATCTTATTTCAGGGACACCAACAAAATTGCTTAAAATTTGATACAGTGACTGCAAGCAAATAAACTTACTCATTCAATGCCACTGTACAGTAATACTGGGATATTAAAGTGTAACTGTAAAGTTTCATGCAGATGCACACAGTTGTGTCTACATAGAAAATTATAATCTGTCTGAGCCATATGCAAATATTCACTGTTCGTGATATGGAAATTTAACAGTATGCAACACATCAGTCAGTTGAAATTTGCTGGGCAGCTCACAGTTTCTCACCTTTGCCTAGGGTTTTCCTTTCTGTTTAGAACCTGTCTTCTTTGTTTTTTCTCATTGCTCATGCAGTTATTTTTTCCTGAACCTGTCTAGAAAGGTAATCATATAACTGTAATCTACATGAGTATATCTAGTGAAGCAGATCACTTTCCAGAAGATAATTAAACTATTTTTAAAAAGTGGCGTTAAGCGAATGTCAGGTATAAAGCCCTCTGGCTGAATGTCTGAGCACTGCACAACCAAGCACTACCTCATGATGCTACTTTTAAGTCTAGAGAACTGGAAGTAGGAATGATACAATCCACTTCTTGAAGCAAATTAGAAAATAGGGAACCTTGTCATTCACCACTGTTAATTTTCTCAAGGAAAAAAAGGTAGATCTTTCTGTAAAAGATTCTGAAGTAAAGGTAAGTGACTCTAAAGCCACAACAACTCAGAGTGAAAGCCTGCTATAAAAGACAAAAGGAGAAGAAAATAACAAAATGAATAGTTAGCAAAATTCAAGTGTTTTCCTAGAGTATGGGGCAGTTTACTTAAATTAAAAGAGCAAGAAGTACAAATATATAAGAGTGATAAATGTGTTTGGGATCACAGAAAGAAGTAAGAATTTAATCTGGAGTTAGAAACCTACCAAGAAAAATAGGTACCTGAAATGACATCCTGTGTCACGCACTTTTATTGATAAGGACGTTTACGCTAATCATGAACTGAATTGTACCTATAGATACACTGTGCATAATTTCATATCTACAAAAGCTAAAAACAGCAGCAATGATATCAAAACAAGAGATTCTTTCTCATATTAGTTCACACAACATATAATTCATGTTATAGCTCAGCTATTTTACTCAATAAGTTCTATAATTCCTCAGGTAATTAACTTTTACAAACTTACAGCTGCCATGAGTCTTTGTAGACTCTGTTGTAGCTCAAGTAAATACTTGTGGACAAACTGCAAACCTTTCCTACGAGCTAACATTGGGAAAGCAAGCATATCCTTAAATATGCCATAGTGTTTGAGTCCTGTGGAAATCTTTTGGGTTCGTGTTACTTTATTAGTTCTTTTCACCCAGGGTTATTGCAGAAACAGAAAAATGGCAGGTGAATTTAGAGATTAATCCATTACACTGTACATGCTTCCGTTTCAAAGTTTGTTAATTTTCTTTCTCCTTTGTCAGTTTTAATTTGTCACTAAAACCAAAATGAAATAATTGTACCAGTGTCTTAAGTTCTCTTGCACAGTCCAGGTTTTAGTGGAGGTGTAAAATTGGTTTTGGATTCTACTGACACTAGTTAAACGATTACAYGGTAACGCATGTTGAGACAAGGTTCCTGACATGTCAAATTAAATCAAAATCAAAATTAGTTCAATCACAGTTTAGTGTTTTTGCACACCAGTTAACATATCTTTTAGAATGCCTGTAAAGCTACTGTTTGCAAAATATTACAATGATATGTAATCACTGCCTTTGGACACCAATGGCAAGGAATTATAAGCAGTGAAATTATTCGCACTTTGAAATACCTTTTCTTCTAGTAAGTCACTACATGCTTAAGAAAAAGATGACTTTATAGAGCGCCAGTCTGTCACATTAATATTCTATGCCATGGTTAGGCACCAAAACTATCAAAGTCATTCTAACCTTTCACAACTCTTTGGCTAGCTTCCCACATTAGTCATAAAAACAGTACAAAGCCTACTTCCATTCAGCCTTTTACAGCTATTAAAACAAATCAGAACATTTAATCCACACTGACGTTCTTATAGAAGAAAGTGCAGGCAGAGGCATTCTCAACGCTTTTGTAGAGGGTCATCAGATTGAATTCCAAGGCTAATCCATATGGATAGTGAAAATAACATCTTCATTTCTGAAAACAGCTATGAAAACAAAAAAGAATCACATATGAATATGACTAGCTGAAAGTAAATGATTTAACTCTGGTACCAAATTGTATTTCTGCAAGTTCTACCACTGCAGGCAGAGCCAGGTTTTCAAATGCATTTAAACATGAAAACAAGCAGCTGAAACTCTAATAGGACCTTCTCTTGAGGTATCTAACCTTGACAGAAAACAGTGGGAATTAATTTTTGACTTGCATTAAGCACTTTAACAATTTTATCTGTAGCTCTTACCTATGAAATAATCACACTGGCATGAATACCTTTATTTTCATGAGTATGTGTTACAGAATTAAGGGCTGTTGAACTGAGATTTTAATTCCTAATGCATAAGTGATTTTAAGATTAATTGATTAAAGATCAGTTAACTCTGTGATAGAATTCCCAGTGTCTTCAATGGAATCAAAGTAGAGTCTACAAATGAAAGTGGAATATTTGCTTTAAAGAAGGCAGCAGAGATTGTCACAGTTAAAAATATCTGCCATGTTTATGAGCTGTCCACATGACGTTAAATGTATTGTTCCTGTTAGCTTAGGCTCTCTGTGTCCTCTTTCCTTCAGTTCATGCTTCTGTGCATGCTGCTTGACAACATTGTCTAGTGAGAAAATTTTGCCACATAGCATCATATTTCAGCACATCTGAAGCACTCCATGGTGGCTAAACCCTTCTTTAGCTATTGCTCAGTTGATGTTTTACCACTAACTTCACTAGGAGCCAACTCAAGTAAGGAAGAATGGGTGTTCTCTTTGACTTCATCCTCAAATTCTCTCTGCTGCTTTCAGAAAATGGACCATTACATCTCTCAGAATGCTGAATGCAGCAGAAAGATCATTCTTATCTATGAGATAGTACTTCATACAGTAGGTCAATATCAATCCCATTGAAAAAGTAGGGAGACTGCAGCGCAAAGACATGAAGTGACTGGCTCAAAATCATCCAGGCAGCCCATTGAAAAAAACGTGAAAGGGAACTCATACTTGTGAAGTGTCAGGTCAGCAGCTTCAAAAGCCAAGTCCTTGTCCTTTCAAAGGCAAAAAAAAAAAAAAAAAAAAAAAAGTTGCCAGTTGATTGAGAACTTCAGATATGTGGTTGTTCCAACATTACATACAGATATTGAGAAGAGTTCTTTTCAAGTCATCTGAACTCTAGTTTCTTCACTTCATACACATGACCAGGAGATGAGGACTTCCAGAGGAAACCAAGGCACACGAGAAATTAAACTAAGGGTCAGGTGAAATTCACAGTTTGATACTGGTCAATCCTTTCTGTCATTAGAAACTCCAGATACAACAAAAGTAAAACTTTCAAGGGAAAACATATTCATCTCACTGAGTTTTCTTTCAGGAAGATTTCCCAGTGCAGAGGACTGAAAGGTAAGAAGCTAGTCTCTCTAGATCCTACTTTGCATGATTCAGGATGTGAAGCCTGACAGACTGTTAGTGTAGATTAGGCTACTTTTCACATAAATATTTAGATACAAAAAGAGGAACTGATCTATGTGTCAAAAGTCACTGAATTTATCTTAGTACTTTCTGTCAGAGTGGGAATGATACAAGGATTTCTCACATAAGTGCCCTAAACAGCAGCATTCCAGCTGTTTGAGAGGTGAGTTAGCCAAAAGCTTTACAAGGCTCATTGTAGAATACAATCAAATCGCAAAAGCTTTTACGCATCAAGCTTGGAAATGCTGATGCTTAAAATATAGAAAATAAAGACCACAGTAGGCAATACAACAGGCAGGATAGTGACATTCACATGCTACATAGTATATGCCTTTCTCTAAAGGTCACCATTTGGTCTGAGTATTTTTATCTCTGTAGTATATATTATCTGCCAGTGTCTGGTAGGAGTGTGTGTTTGTTGTTTGTTTGTTTGTTTTACTATATCCATTGTGGGTAAATCAATGTGTTACATTTCCCAGCTATGATTGGTTATAGACAATAAATATGTAAAATAACTACAACAAACTATTATAAAGATGACAACAGGCACTCAAAAACAAAAAAGATTGGTAATGGTGGGTTCCTGGTTTATATTTCTTCATAAGCCCCATCAAATTCATGTTTGTAAAAAACATACATTAGATTAATCACATTGCATGGTTCTGTGATTTGACAGAATTTTTTTCTTTCTCCTTCAAATAAGTACTAGCTTTCCACGGCATTCGTCAGGAAGTTCAGTGTCTTAAACTCAGCTAGCTATAACCCTGAGTCACAAGGCAAAGTACAAAATTTTGGTGCATAACAAAATAATGCTCATTTTTAAGGGCTATTATTCTGAGATGATTCTACCCTTCAATATATTCTATTTATTTTGCTAGTGACAGGGTAGAACAACAAGATTCCTCTGTACAAGACTAATCTTTACGAAAAATACTACTTTAGAGGTGAACAGCACCAGTACCAAAGCACTTATCCCCCCAGATCAGCTCTCTGTCTAAAAACCTATTTGAATTGCACAAGCAAAGAGAGGGTAGGTGTTTACACCACAGTTCCACATGCTCTAATCTTTCATTTCCATGAATTCAACCTAAAAATTTTAAGACTTCTCTAATTCATATTTTCAAGCAACAAATATTTCCAAGACCAGGGTTACCACAGTGTCGTACTTCATTTTTCTTCCTCTTGACCTCCAGCTGTCTTGGAAATTTCCTCTAAGCAACTGAGACCAGATGTGGCTTGCATGTGGCAGGTCATGCCAGCTCTGCACCAACTGAGAATGCTCTTCTGTTGCAGTGAACTCTTCAGCAGCTTAATTAGGCAATTTAAATCTGCTTTGTCCAACTCCAGCAATGCAGGAAAGCCTTAAAAGGATCTTTTAAAGGGTAATTATGTTTTAATCATCCTGATAAACTCTATGCACTTATATAGGACTTATTAGTGTTGTTTGCATTATACAGCTTTATAAAAATCATACTTTTTTCCCCCCCTAATTGATGTACTTTTACAACTAGGACTCCCTGTGTAAATCTAATAAATGAATAAAAGACAAATCATAATTTAAATTTGCTAAAGCAATCTGCTTTATTTCTAGTGTAAGAGTGGTATGGCAAATTCAGAAGTGGTAGGAAAGAGAAAATAAATTAAATCCATGCATATGTGTCCAAGGATGAAAAATCTAATTTAATATTTATTGAATTAAGTATCTGAAATAGTAGAAGTTTCAGTGGGGCAGGTAAGTGGGACTTTGAGTATCTGGTTTATAAGAATCACAGTGTTCCTGGGACAAGACAGCTTCAAAGATCCAATTTCCAGAGATTGCTAACAGCCCCTTCACGATCAGCTGTTGTGAGAAGCAAAGAGTAGTATTATTAAAGGGTTCCTTGCAGCTGCTCATGATATACACATAGATGTAAAGATATTCATAAGAATCAAGGATCTCCACAGATCTCCATTTAAGAGAAATAAATATTTTAATACACTGAACACAGTATTGCAACACTGAGACCTTTTCTAGCTAGACTTTATTAATAATGAAGGGCTTATCCTTCCTCCATTGTTTTTTAAAGAGGCTCCCTGTTTCCTTTTTTTCTGGACAGAGGCCCAGATTATCCAAGATTAATCAGTGGGAGATAGGTGCCAATGTAGCTGTAGACTCTTTGGTTCAGATCTACAAACTTCTTTCTCTGGCTCCTAGGAAGCCTGTCTATTTTCATTCATATTGGTTACTGAACACATCAGTATTCGAGCCAGCAATGCTTCCTCATGGCAAAGAAGACCAACGGCTTCCTGGGCTGCATTAGAAAGAGCACTGTCAGCAGGTCAGGGGAGGTGGTCCATCCCTTCTATTCAGCCCTGGTGAGATGCATCTGGAGTGCTGGGTCCAGTTCCAGCCTCCCCAGTTCACGAAAGAAATGGATTTACTGGAGCAAGTCCAGTGAAGGACCACAAAGATGATTAAGGGACTGGAGCATCTCTCTTATGAGGAAAGACTGAGAGAGCTGGGACTGTTTAGTCTGGAGAAGGCTCAGGGGGAATCTTATCAATGTGTATAAATATCTGAAAGAAGGATGTAGAGAAGAGAAAGCCAGACTCTTCTCAGTGGTGCCCAGTGACAAGAGAAGGGGCAACAGGCACAAACTGAAACACAGGAAACTCCGTTTAAACCTAAGAAAACACTTCCTTACAGTGAGGTTGATTGAATACAGGAACACCTTGCCCAGAGAGGCTGTGGAGTTTCCGTGCTTGGAGACATTTGAAACCCAACTGGACACAGTGCTGGGCAACCAGCTCTAGCTGACTCTGCTTTGAGCAGGGAAGTTGGACCAGATGATCTCCAGAGGTGCCTTCCAACCCCACCTATTCTGTGATCCTATGATACTGTATTGGAGTTTGGTATGGAATACTATGAAGTCCAGTGAAATGTCTTTGAATTTTTATTTACACCTGTAGTTGTTTCCTTCTTTACTTATGAACATGTCTGAGAATATCACCAGTAAAACAGTCAGCAGAAACAAATTAATTTTGTTTTATGGTAACTAAGCATGAAGAAGGGAAAGAATCCTGCATAACAGTGAATATAGCTTGATTATACTGCACAACAGGACAGATCTCTGACTAGGCATGTTAACAAGAAATAAAACCTTAAGAGGCAGCAAAGTCAGCATTCTGCTTACTAGCAGCACACTAAGTGCCCTGACACCTCTACAGGGTGAGAGAGTGGATATCCTCTCTCTTTTTGTAGAATCTTCATTTATATTCTCTATGAGGCACTGGGTTCACATGTGAAAACCTATCATTAGTATGAGGGACATTATGACATTCTTCTAATTCAACATCCTTCCACAATTATCAGCTACAACATTTTTAATTAAGTTCCTGATCCACACATTTTATCCCAATTTGCATTTATGGTATATTGGGCATATTAAAAGTTATTGCTCCTTACAGAGTTTTCTTTTGATCTTCTATGGAGTGTTGCTGAATATGTAACTAAAGGAATTCATTCTGTACTGGTCACACTTAAAATTTCTTCCATGTTATCCATCCTTTTAGTACTCTTCATTTTACTTATAGATATAACTGATATATATGTATAATAGACAATTATATATTTATATGTATATATAATTATACGTAATAGACTATTATAGATATAGCTGAGATATTTAGAACTCAGCCTGGAAAAATGAGCTGAAAAATATCTTATTCTTACCAGCTTCATAATATATAAGTGTCCAGCTTCTGATTTTCTGAGCAAATAGGTCCTCTGCAGAAAAATCTCTTAAAATAAGTCTGCAAGAAACAGTAGGGAATGGAACAGGTTAAGGAGAGGTGTTTCATTTTTATTTTGCTTTATTTTGGTTACTATCCAAATAAAGACTCCTGGATTTCAGCCCAGTCCTAGCTCTGCAGCAGGTTTATGAAACTCTAACACTGGCTTCAGCCAGGGTTTCTGGCTCTTTCTTCCTTCTTTCCTACAGAGTGAGTGAGCTGATCTTCAGTTAGAGCTGAGGCTCCCAGGACTTTCAGTGCGTGGTTCAGCTTCTCAGGGTGACCATGGCTGGTGCACTCAGCTGAGTGTGTCTGCTCAGCACATGCCATAGGAAACTTCCCAGGGAGACTGCTCCAGAGCCACAGGCCTGGGGTCCTCAGAGGTAGGGACAATGATACCACACTAGACTTCAGGCTTCAAGAAATCTGACAGGACTCTGTCAGAGCCTCAGAGGATTCATATGAAGTATTTTGGAACCAATGAACTGGAATTTTTTTATAAATATYTATTTTGTCCAAAATATATCCTATTACTTCTACTTGGGAAAGATAAAACAAAATAAGCACAGTAAAACTTTCTGTGACTTCCCTCATTCAGAAGTAGAGTGACCTTTCTTCACTGTAGCTCAAGGCGAATTAAGATAAACTGTACCAAAACCACTCTATGTCTGAATTAGAGCACCCATACAAGCTGTAACGCTCTGTAACTAGTGTGCAATGGTTAATTTCTTTTAAATTCTCCTGAATGTCCTGTGTCTTTTTGATGTTAAGGGGCTTGCTCCCCCATTACAACCTTCTTAATAAACTGTCATGATTTATTAAGGTACTTAAATATGTGGTTAATTTAAAGCACATAGTGAGTCCATTCATTCCAGTGACACTTCTCTTGCCCTTTAAGTTAAACATACACTTTCTGAATTGCAGCCTTGAAAGTGAGTTGTTTACAAAGATAGCTTTTGGGACATCTTAGTTGCCTATCCTGCAAGGTGCTGAGCACGCTGCAGTGCTAAACATTGCAAGAGCAATAGTAGATGCTCAATATTTCTCAAAAGTTCTCAGCACCTTTCAGGAACAAATCTACCCTCTATCAGTCAGCAAAATCAAGGCTTGATTTACATGTGTCTGACTGCCTTCACAGTTTTAGGCAATTTTAGGCTCACAAATCACTGACCTGAATTCATGTGCCTAAAGTAAATGTGAGCACAAATATTAGCGATTATCTAATCACCCAAAGAATATTTGCACCTGCTATGAATTATGCATGCAGAAATTGAAGCTCGGTTATTTGTATATGCAAAGCTGAATACACAAAAAGACCATTTCTTAAAATCTAGGACAAGATGTTAAACTGACTGTATTTTATACAACAAGTACTGACTTGTCAGAATATTGAATATTTTATGTCTAGGTAGAAGCAGATGCTTAAAAGAGGTAAAAAAATGGATTAATATGAGATTCCTCATACAAGAACAAGCACATGTTTCTTGCCTGGATTCTGGATATTTTAAAGACAATAAAATCTTTGTGATTAGAGAGGATGAATTCTTCTGTTTGTGTATGCCAATTACTGTGTTTAAAAACACGATCTTTAAAATGTCAGTCCAATCTTGACAAGAGGAAAAGAGTCAGAAATCCTTATGAAAATGAAAAGGTGAAAGATGAAGAAAAAGTCCCTGAACTAAAGTGAAAGAAATTTCCAAAAGAAGGAACTTTTACTAAGATGAATTGTGGTCTTCTGTCTTGTTGTCACTAGTCTATCAGCAAGTGGAAAAGGACGGTTGCAAAAGTATAAAAGTAGAGAATAGTTCTTTCCATCACTTCTTTGCTAAGGAGACTGCTGAGGAGTTAAATCAGAATACAACCTATTATTAGATAAGACAAGGGAAAAGAATTAGCTAGAACCTCAGGAGAGTACTCGTGTTTTGACAGCTGACAAGGAGACATTGAGAGAGAGAAAGAGTTGAACAAACAGAGAGATGGAGGAAGTTACCAGGAAACCCTCACAGCCTCTCCAAAAGAAATGTATGCTAAGGACAGATGTGGTAATAAAAAACATTACAAAGAGGGCTTCCACAATGTTACTTGAATTGCATAGTTGAATCCCTGATGTCCTGCCTTTGCATCCTGTTCAGCTCCCTACTACAAGCTTCTAGYGAGAGCCTCGTAATGTAAATGATGTGATGAAATTTTACTACTGAGAATGAATCTGGCCATATAGTTTTTGTTAATGACTAAGAAATGAAGAACAGTCCCAGGATGACAACTGACTTGTTTTTTTATATATATATATTCCATCTGAAAGTAGGCTTTTGACTTCAGACATGTGAAAAGCATAGTTGAAATGACCCAGATTCACACTGTTCTGTGCTACAAATTTTGTTTTCCTTGATGCATGGCGAGCAATCTAAGCTGTTTTAAAAACTAATTACAGTGAGCCAAAACCCACAGATGAAAACATTCCAATAATAATTTTTTTTYCAGTAAGTCTCTGCTCACAAATGACCATTGGAAAAGGGAGCCATTATTTTAAATAATATTTAAGCCTTTAAAACTAAAATATGAAAAATAAATTATTTTTCGTGCATCCTTACAAACTGCTGTCTGATCACTGTAAGAATATCTAAGTACCTCAATTTTAAACAGGATAGAATTTAGTCTGTGTTATTTTAGGTTCAGAGAACTCTTTAGGCAAAGCAAAACATCCTAGTAATCACCACAGATGAAACAGAAGTACTTCAAAGAAGTAAATTTGCAATTTTCACTCTATTTTTCATTTAAGAAAATGTCCCGATAGTCCTTGAATTTTGACACTCTTGCATCAGCTGGCTCCCTGCAGCACTCCCCTGGACCTGCTTTTCAGATGTTCTCAGGTTGGGATCAAATGCTCTCAGGTTGGAATCTATAGTAACACTGCATCATATCACAAGCACAGAAAGCTTTTCTTGCATATTTATCTCATTGATATCATGGAAAATATATGTGCAGCACAATAGCTTTTCATATATTGAGGGAATATTCATCATTATGTCGTGTCCCTTGTAACACTCCCTCAAAAAGCAGTATAAACATTTTCAGCCTTTGCTTAATGTTATATATATTGGTTTCTCACTGCTGATTGCAAACTTTCAAAGCTAAAATAACGGTTGAATTAAAAATAACTGATCAACAGATTAATTTGAAACCTGCCATAAAAGATACAGGCCAAATTTTAAAAAGTAAGTGACTCCGTATTACTGAATATAGAAACATTACCAGATGCACATTTACCACGACAGAAACTACAGGAAATTTGCCCCCTGAATCACATGGCCGGTACATCACATGTTCCTCTACAGTACAGTATGGTTGCATGATTATGCAACTTTTTCCTCTTCATCCATTTGTAGAGATATGTTCACTCTTGATTATGGTTATGGAACATAATGTAGGATGCAGCACCAGATAAAAACACCTTTGTTTATTTCCATGTCAGCCAAGAGCTCAGTTAAGATGTCCAGAAGCAGGTATCTGCTGCCGTTTGAGAGTCGGATAGTCTACTCTCCCTGCTGGTGTCTAGTGGCAGCTCCTAGAGAGCATGAGTCTCACAGAAGTCATGTCTATCAGCTCTCCAGGGAAGAGGATACCTCAGGATAACTCAAATAGCATGTACTGCCTATGYTTGGGCAGCTAAATCAAGTTCTTGGTGCCTAATATCTCCCCATAATCAATGCATATCTGGTCAATATAGTAAAAGGAGTATAGACAGCTATTCATTTCACCCTACAGTAGATTTGTTGGTCAGTTGAATAGCTCCCTAGAGCTATTAACCRTATTAAGTATAATGGAAGCTTAGGCACATAGTTCACAGGAAGATACCAACATGTAAAGACAGAATTTAAGCATTTTTTTTTACAAGCTGAGTCCACCCTCCTCCCCCAATTTCTATAAACAAGGACACACACTCTTACTGTGAACCAGAGTTCTAGGTCCACATGTATAAAAATACGCGCACATCTAAAATGGCATTCATGCCCAATGAAGAGGATGATCTACAAATCCATGCATACTTTTATGCCAAGATTTTACCAATGTACTCAATTTTACCATGCATTTCTAGGTCTGTTTCTCTCCATACTTGAAACTGCCACAATCTTGGACATGTTTCAAGGCTAAGTATGATTCATTAAATTTATAATATACAAAGCTTTGAGGGACTGGTCTCCCTGCTACGAGAGGACTGTTCTCATTATTTGGCAGCAGATTTTGGAGCCTATGCTTTCCCAGAAAACACTATATCAAGCCAGCTAGATCACAGCGTTGGGAAGGAAAGAGCTATAAACATGAACCTTCTTAAAATGCAGATGCCATTAATTCATGATCTTGATCTTGAATGGGATGAAACTCTCTCTGCAGGTACCTACTCTTACAGAACTAGTCCAGGTGTATAAGGTGAGGCTGTGTGAGACATATTCTTTCTAAAATAACTCRGTGTCATTTTCCACTGGTGAATCTGCAGTAAGTCACTCTATGTAGGGTAAAAGCAACAGAAATATTTAGTTCCCTGACGTCTCTTGAGTCTATAATCCAACATTTGGTGTAAGACTGCTCATCTTCCTTTTCAGAGAATAGTCAATTCCAAACTATGGACTTAGTGCCAGTGAAAGTTGTCTGGCAAATCTCAGGATTAAACACAGTATAAGCTACTAGCGCAATATTCACAAATGTTTCTTGCAATTTTTTCTGGTGTTCAGCTTCTCTGCTGGGCTTGTTTATATGTCTGGACTTCAATTCTAAAATAAATACATTGTTTAACAGGATTCCACTGCAGTGGCTGCAGAGCTTTTACTGAAAAGCTAAGAGTGAGAGCTCCCACTGTGTCACCTTGTCTACCTTGGTGGTAATCATTTCAAAGCATTTCAACAAACTAGTCAGGCATGATCTTGATCCTTTCCTGAACAATTTTGACAACCCTTAATCAAACCGTTTTTCTCATGCATCTCTTTCACTTTGATCTCAGAGTTTTTAAAACTCTCTGAGTTGATGTTAAACTACCTACTTTGTAATTTCTTTATGTCCCTCTCAGTATGTCTGTTAACCAGTTCAGTACTAGTACAATATTAATGTGGAACTGTTGTGCTGAAACACATTATCTTCTAGGAATGGTTCATGCTCAAACATTTCCTTAGCATTTGTTTACCTTGAGTCCTAGGATCTCCCTCCAGAGGAGCTCTGAAGCTCCAGAACTGCAGTGATCAGAAAGAGGTATTGTGAATTAGAAACAAGCCCAAGAGATCATAACAGCGTCTGTAAATTTTAGGTGAGTACAGAGAGGAAAGGTACAGGACATAACTTTCCCCAATGTCTGCTAAATCCGTTAGAGAGATAACAAGGATAGTCCCCCTACACTTGCCCAGACCAGCTACTATCTCCCAGTAAATATAATAGAACAGCACTGTGGATGCTTTCTTCTCTTTCTCTGACAAGCTGGCATAAACACATGATAGATAACTGGCTATCATCAATCCATTATGAATTTTCTGCTGCTAGAAATTATTTAGAATAGGTGGGATCTATGAAGTTTTCCTGCAATTTGCCCTGACTCCTTCCAGATGCACAAAAGAAATTTTGAGTACTAAATATATATAGGAATGATTTGAGTAGGTCGATTAGGTTTAAAATTCATAAATATACCACTACAGTTTTAAGTTTTGTGAGGCAAAAAATTAAACTGAACTCCAACTACAGGTGGAAGGCTGGCAGAGATAAGAGTACTGGAAATGCAATTGCAAATATAATTGAATGTCAAGAGTCTAGGGTCTTCATTTAGAATTCAGATATCCTTTTAATGTTTTAAAGGATAATATCCCATCAATTATAAGTTGTTTCTTTCTGGTGGGAATACACATTAATATAACGAAATGTAAAGAAATCGGGGAAAAAATTACCAGGACAAAAATTATTATGGTGGGGGAGGGGGGAAGGATTTAGCATGATGTTCCAAGCTATGAAATGGTTTGGGTACAGAATTATCCAGCAGTAACTGTTTATTCATTTGATGCTTTGCATTGTAAGATTTATTAGATTGCTCACTTACCATGCACGTGCAACTACAGTTTAAATTTATATGGCTACTTTGCTTAACCATGCATATACAAAAGGGTATAGGTATATTCTTCTGTCATGCTCGTGTGTAATTTTGATTACTCAGTTTATCAAGCAAGAACTGAATCAACAGTGTCACTAGGTTTGTTTTATGCTGTCACATTCTTCCGTTGTTGCTTTCAGAGTCCAGTGGTTTCCGTGCTAGGAGGGCAAGAACTTAGACATTCTAACCAGTGAAGCAAAAATTCCTTTTTGTCATTAAAAATGAATCATCCTGTAAAATAATTATTTGTTTTTAATAGACTTTTTTTCTTTATGCAGGTGCTCAAATGCATCAAGCTGGCTATAATTTAGGTTATTTTAGGATTTTGCATAAACATAACAGATATATATGATTGTTAAAGCATACAGCAGTGATGTGTTCACTGATTCTCCACTAGAGCTTGTACAAAAAGACGGAATTGTCAATTTTTCTTTGATAATAACTGAACTTGTTATACTTTTCATTTCCCTGTAGTACTATCATAACTACTCTATTTCTTCTGCAAGCTCAAAGTTCTGCAAATTGTATTATGTAGTCTTCTCTTTAGCTATAGGATTTCAGTCTGTAAATATTTTCTGAACTGGTGCAGTCAAATTCTTTTGTGATCAGAAAGTGATATTTCAGTTCTCCCTCAGAACAGTTAAAATATTTATAAAATGACAGGAAAAAATCCAGTTAAAAATCTTTAATTTAGCTACTCCCTTTCAGAATGTAAAGGTCAGCCATAGTTATTGAGATTTGTTGTTCAAGAACCCTAATCTATAGCAAGATTAAAAAAAAAAAGCAAAACCAAAAAAACCCAACAAAATAAAAATAATAAAAAAAAACAGATGTTGCATTTTGGTAGCAAGATTTGCCACTTCTTTTCTGTAGCTGCAGACATGGAATTTATTTATGTAAATATGACAGTAGCATAGAAATTATAGATACGTAACAGCTATGTCTCATTGTCACTTTTGGATCTTCATGGTATGTTTCAGTGGCTCTGTGTGCGAAAAGTTAAGAAAGAAGACAAATTGGCAAAGGAGTTACTTTCTTATATTTTGTGAACTCTTAGGCAAAAGATCAGATTCTTAACCTGGTTTTCAGCTCGTGAAGTTTTTCCCCACTTAGCATAATGCAGATAAAATAAGCAGGGCACTAAGTAGGATTGCAACCCTGGACTTCAGGAGAGCAAACTTTGGCCTCTTCAGGAACCTACTTGGAGGAATCCCATGGGTTAGGGCCCTAGAAGGAAGGAGTGTTCAAGAGAGCTGGTTAATATTCAAGGATCACTTCCTCCAGGCTCAAGAGCGGTGCATCCCTATGAGTAGGAAGTCAAGCAAAGGAGGCAGGAGACCTGCATGGATGAGCAAGGAGCTCCTGGCAAAACTCAACCAGAAGAAGGAAGTATACAGAAAGTGGAAAGGGGGACAGGCCACTTGGGAGGAATATAGGAATGTTGTCAGAGTATGCAGGGATGCAACGAGGAAGGCTAAGGCCYGTTTGGAATTAAATCTGGCGAGAGATGTCAAGGACAGCAAGAAGGGCTTCTTCAAATACATCAGCAGCAAGAGGAAGACTAGGGAAAATGTGGGCCCTTTGCTGAATGGGGTSGGTGCCCTGGTGACGAAGGATGCAGAGAAGGCAGAGTTACTGAATGCCTTCTTTGCTTCAGTCTTTACTGCTCAGGCCAGCCCTCAGGAACCCCAGACCCTGGAGGCAAGAGAGAAAGTCTGGAGAGAGGAAGACTTTCCCTTAGTGGAGGAGGATCGGGTTAGAGATCATTTAAGCAAACCTGACACCCACAAATCCATGGGCCCTGATGGGATGCACCCACGAGTGCTGAGGGAGCTGGCAGATGTTATTGCTAGGCCACTCTCCATCATCTTTGAAAGGTCATGGAGAACAGGAGAGGTGCCYGAGGACTGGAAGAAAGCCAGTGTCACCCCAGTCTTCAAAAGGGGCAAGAAGGAGGACCCAGGGAACCACAGGCCAGTCAGCCTCACCTGCATCCCTGGAAAGGTGATGGAGCAGCTCATCCTGGAGGCCATCTCCAAGCATGGGGAGGAAAAGAAGGTGATCAGGAGTAGTCAGCATGGCTTCACCAAGGGGAAATCATGCCTAACCGGTCTGATAGCCTTCTATGATGGAATGACTGCCTGGGTAGATGAGGGGAGAGCAGTGGATGTTGTCTACCTAGACTTCAGCAAGGCTTTTGACACTGTCTCCCRTAGCATCCTCATAGACAAGCTCAGGAAGTGTGGGTTAGATGAGTGGACAGTGAGGTGGACTGAGAACTGGCTGAATGGCAGAGCTCAGAGGGTTGTGATCAGTGGCACAGAGTCTAGTTGGAGGCCTGTAGCTAGCGGTGTCCCCCAGGGGTCAGTACTGGCTCCAGTCTTGTTCAGCTTCTTCATCAATGACCTGGATGAAGGGACAGAGTGCACCCTCAGCAAGTTTGCTGACGATACAAAACTGGGAGGAGTGGCTGATGCACCAGAGGGCTGTGCTGCCATTCAGAGAGACCTGGGCAGGCTGGAGAGGTGGGCAGAGAGGAACCTCATGAAGTTCAACAAAGGGAAGTGCAGGGTCCTGCACCTGGGGAGGAATGACCCCAGTCACCAGTACAGGTTGGGGACTGACCTGCTGGAAAGCAGCTCTGCBGAGAAGGACCTGGGAGTGCTGGTGGACACGAAGTCAAGCATGAGGCAGCAATGTGCCCTTGTGGCCAAGAAGGCCAATGGTATCCTGGGGTGCATCAGGAAGAGTGTTGCCAGCAGGCTGAGGGAGGTGATCCTCCCCCTCTACTCAGCCCTGCGGAGGCCACATCTGGAGTCTGTGTCCAGTTCTGGGCTCCCCAGTAAAAGAGGGATGTGGCACTACTGGAGCAAGTCCAGCGAAGGGCTACAAAGAAGATTAGRGGACTGGAGCATCCCTGCTATGAGGAAAGGCTGCAAAAGCTGGGCTTGTTCAGCCTGGAGAAGAGAAACCTGAGACGGGATCTTATCAATGCCTATAAAAATCAGAAGGGAGGATGTCAAGAGGATGGAGCCAGACTCTTTTCAGTGGTGCCCTGTGACAGGATGAGAGGCAATGGGCACAAATCAAAACCCAGGAAGTTGCATCTGAATCTAAGGAAAAGCTTTCCTGTGAGGGTGATAGAGCACTGGAACAAGTTGCCCAGAGAGGTTGTGGAGTCTCCTTCTCTGGAGATATTCAAAACCCTCTTGGACGCGATCCTGTGCAACGCGCTCTAGGTGACCGTGCTTGAGCAGGGGGGTTGGACTAGATGATCTCCAGAGATGTCTCCCAAATCCAGCTAGTCTGTGATTCTGTGATGCTGCCTGTCTTGCAGTGTGAATACAGTACAGTTCTTTTAGCTATTTTACCTCTTCCTCCTTGTTTTCTATGCAGTGGAGCCACCTGTCCTTTCATAAATACTTAGTCAATATTCAGACCTCTCATTCATTCTAGCCAGGCTAATTTGGAGAACACAGGTTGATTCCTGAGAAAGGATCCGTATGCCATCATCTCCTTCCTGCCTGGAAGGTTATAATAGCTTACCTGTGTGTGCCGTAATTTGAGAAAGAGATCCAAATTGTCCCCATCCTCCCCCATACACATTCTCTTTACTTATTTATTTATTTATTTTAACTGATTCTCCATCACACATGTCTATATGGTTTTGGACACAGGAAAAAAAAAATTCTGTAAATTATGTTCCTATCTTGTAGGTAGAGCTGTAGGGTTGCTGACAGGGCCCACCCTTGGCAAAATGACTGGGATGAGAGCAGCTGACAAGACAGGACTGGGAGTGTAACAGTGTGTGTGGGTGGGACACCCAAAACTGGGAGGGCATTTGCCCCAAACTGGTCTTGGTAAAGAGGAAGATGATCATCAACTGGATTAAACAATACCACAGAAATACCAGGAGACTGGTACTCTGGGGGCTCACTTGCCAGTGACTGGGGTGGCAGGGTGCAGGGGTGGCATGGGACGGCACAGAGCAGGGCACCCGCATCCCCTGCAGGAGGGATGTGTGGGTGGGGGATCCCCCCCTGCCCAGACGAGGGGTGCCCCTGACCCCCTCAGCCTGTGAGGGTGTGGGTGCACATAACATGGGGGGTGCAGGGAAGGAGGGGAGAGATTACAACTTTTTTGGATTAGTTATAGAAGGGTGTTTAGAAATTTGTAGTTGTTTACTAACATTTTGCAAGTGTCTAGGGTTGTGGTTTGTCTGTTGTTTTGCTGATATTGATCCTGAATGTATAGTTCACTGATTCTCAGTTAATTACATCTTGTTAATAAATCAGTAAACCCCTTCAGTCCTGATCTGGTTGAAACTGCTTGAACTGAGCAGGTTTCCATGTGACAGGCTTGATTGACTAATGAACTATCTCAAAGCTGTGACTGAACATTTTGGAAACACGAACGCTTATTTATCTGCACCCACCACTTTCCTTACAACCCCAGCAGCTAATATTAGAGCAGTCTGCACTTGCACTGCATCCTAAATCCCACTCATTATGTGAAGTGAAAAGCATTTTGAGGGAAATGCTTCCCTTCTCAGTTCACAGCATATTGTCTTAGGACAGGATAGAGGACTAAAAAGATGGTGGGGTGGTGCTTGTTTTTAGGGTKTTTTTTGTGGGGAAAGATTGTTTTTGTTTTGTTTGGGGGGGAGGTGTTTTTTGTATTTCAGTGTACTTTTACTCTTCCCAGATTTTGGAGGGCTTTCGGTTTTGCTTTTTTGGTTTCTCTTTCTTTTTTTACAGGACAGCCACTGAGAGGCTCTTGGGAGAAATCTCCCAGCTCACTCTCTCTCCTCTATTTTGCCATTGGTTTGCTGTTTGTGGCAGGAAAAGGTCATAACTTGTATTTGGTACAGAGGTGGCCTTCTACAAATTGTCTGGTAAAGCTGCTTTGCCTTTCAATCTGCAATCTTTAGCTGAATAAAAACACCTGTGACTGGTTTTGACATTATTTCAAGCATATTTGATCACAGGTCCTTGGCTTAAAAGTCCAGCACGTAAATCACACTTGGCTGTTCTCACCGGAGAAGTAGCTGGAGAGGATAGCTAAATCACTCCATTGCATGTTGAGGTCTACAAAAACTGGCATGCCTTAACTTAACAGGTTTTTTAGCCAGATGCAGATCATGATCAATGATCATAATTTATGGTATGATTCTAAGCCAGAATCCAAAGGTGTTTGGTGAATTCTGAAAGATATGTAAGAAAAGATTTCTATTGCCCAAGAGCTTCAAGTGAGTGTTTTGATACATCCTTTTACAATTTTTTTTCCCCTAGGTTTCTATTAGCTGAAAATACTTTTAATAGTTTAAATACCTTCATTTTGACAAACTTCCATAATTTAATTTACTCACTAAATGTATGGTCAGAATATTTATCTTGCCCTCTACATTCAACACTCCCAAACTGATATTTTACATTGGAAAACCCTCTCTAGAAAGCCAGGCATGAAATCTAGTATTTAAAATGATCTCATGAATCTCACACTTTGCATCCCTGCTGCATTCAGATATTGCAAATGTATGCTCATTGATATAATGTCCTATGATTTTTTTCCTGTAGAATGTTATCTGCTCATCTGCTTCTTTAGCTTTTACATTTACTCTTCCTGCCTTTGTTATTTAATCTTTGAAAAATGCTCAACTCTTTCATGTTAGAGAGACAAGTAACACCATTATTCATATCTAATACTTTATATCTTCTTAAATGTAATTCTTATCTTGATTTTTTATATATCACAAGTTCTGTTGACCAAGGTATACTGGTTCAATTAAATTCTTAGTGATAATTTTTAAGAATTTATTATTTTATAATTTTCAGTGCATTGACTATTTGGGATGAAAAATTACCCATGATATAGTATTAAACTGAAGTTACAGAGGAAGGTACTGCTTCAGAAATGGTTAATAGGCTATCCTTATTTTGAATAGCAAGCTGCCCAATAGTGGTGGACTGGTATATAACTGTATATGATATAAGATATAATATTGGGGTATATTGGAGTAATTTGCATTTACTAACTTTTCAGTGATGACATTAGAATATATTCAGGACTCTTAAAACCATAGTCAGCATTCCAAATCAGAGGACAAGATCTTTTTGTCTTTAGTGTGTAATTCCAGAGAAGTATCCAAGGAAGACTGAGATTGTCTGGTCTATAATGGGAGCGACACAATTTCCTTCTTTAGGATAGACTACACCTCTTTTTTGAGCCACTATGATTATTCTATCCAACAAAAATCCCAGGCAAGTGACAAAAGACCAGTATCAGTTGCTTCAAAAACATTTAAAAAATGATATCAATACTTGACAGTTATGGCATAGGAACAGTCCAGTTGCAGCATGTTTTTTCCTGGAATCTGTCTTGATTTTCTTTCTTAATTTTGACTCTTAACACAAGGGACATTTATTTCCATTACACGCTATCCTATCTATTATAGTTTTGCATATTAATGTTTTTCATTTTTATTAATCCTATTAATCTCTGGATAAGATAATATCTCACAGCAATGAGCTACATGTTAATTACATATTCTATAAGTTAGCTCTCCAGGTTTAAAATGCTTCATAATTAAATTGATTAACCTATCTTTTTGTTATAAGAATAACTCTAACTTTTAATTTATTTTCTGTAAAGTATTCCTTATTTGTTGGTGTATATTTTAGCACTTGTTATTAATCTTATCTTCTAGTGTTCCAATATCTCCCTTTGTTGAAGTTCTCTTATGTGCCTAATCCTTCAGGACCTGATACAAATCCTACAATAGGAAATAATACTCATGAAAAGTTTGATATTCTACTGCTTTTTAACAGAAGAGTGAACATAATAATGATCTTCAGGTATACTCTTTGGCCAGAAGATCAGAATACATATTTTTAACACATTTTTATTGTATCTCTCTTCCACATATATTCTAATACCACAGAATCACAGAATAGCTGAGGTTGGGAGACACTCTGGAGATCATCTGGTCCAACTCCCCTGCACCTATAGCAGGTTGCCCAGGTCTGTGTCAAGTTGGGTTTTGAATATCTCCAAGGATGGAGACTCTACAGCCTCTCTGGGCAACCTGTTCCGGTGTTTGACCACCTGCACAGTGAAGAAATGTATACTAATGTTTAAATGGAATTTGTCTCCATTTCATTTTCTCTTGTCACTGGACACTACTGAGAAGAGTCTCGCTTTGTCTTCTTTACACCCTCCCATCAGGTATTTATACACATTGATAAGATCCCCCTGACACTTCTCTTCTCCCACCTAAACAGTCCCAGCTCTCTCAGCATTGTCTCATATGAGAGACATTCCACTCCCTTAATCCCCAGCTAGACCCACTCCAGCAGCTCCATATGTCTTTGTACTGTGGAGCTCAGAACAGGACACAGCACTCCAGATGTGACCTAACCAGTGGTGAGTAGAGGGGAAGGATTACCTCCCTCGACCTGTGGCAATGATCTGCCTAATTCAGCCCAGGATACCATTGGCCTTTGCCATGAGGGAACATTGATGGCCCATGTTCAGTTTGCCCACCAGGACCCCCAGGTCCTTCTCTGCAAAGCCCTTTTCCAGCTGGTCTGCCTCCAGCTTGTATTGGTGCATGCAGTTGTTACTCCCCAGGTGCAGGACTTTCCATTTTCCTTTGTTGAACTCCATGAGGTTCCTGTTAGTCCATTTCTCCAGCCTGTCAAGAGCTCTCTAATAAAGTTTTTCTTTGTTGCCTGTTGATGCACATCAGCCAACACTTTCAAAGATCTGTCCAAGGTAACTGGTTAACACAGAATGTCGTCTCTGATACTGTACTCATCACTTGTTATATCGCCTAACTGGCTTGTGTTTTGTGGAAGCAACCCAGCCTATTGGCTATTTTCAAAAAAAACTTTCCTATTTTATTAATAATCAATGATTTATACAAATCAGAACAGCTCCAGGAGGTATGTTGAGAGAGAGTTGTGTCCACGTTGCTAAGGTATTGATTTGAAATATGTTTAGGTTCTTGCTTCCCAAAACCCTGATGAGCAACATGATCTTCTTGACTGTTTTTAGGACACTGGGCTTCTCTTTTACTAGAAATGACACTGACACGTTAAAATTGTTTCTATAAAATGGAACTGTGTTCTAGACAGCTGTATTCAGGCCCTGGTTCTCATGGGGGACTTCAGCCACCCCGATATCTGCTGGAAAGACAACACAGCTAGGCACAAACAGTCCTGGAGGTTCCTGCAGAGCATTGGTGACAACTTCTTAACACAGGTGGTGGAGGAGCCAACAAGGAGAGGTGTGCTGCTGGACCTCGTACTAACAAACAAAGAAGGACTGGTGGAAGATGT
>NW_020450241.1:442848-497113 GCF_003343035.1 Apteryx rowi | reverse complement strand
CAATCCTGTGCAATGTGCTCTAGGTGACCCTGCTGAGCAGGGGGGTTGGACTAGATGATCTCCAGAGGTCCCTTCCAACCTCAGCGATTCTGTGATTCTGTGTGATTCTTAATAGTGAACGAGTGTCAAGAATTAGCAGAGAGGCTAGAATCCAACTCTTACGGAGCCCACGGTCATCACAGTATCCTGTCATTACTAATCATGACAAAATTCTTGCTACCTTGTTCTGTTACAAATAGTGATTCATTCTAGCCTTAATGCTTGACTTCATTCAGTCTCARATATGATCTCACAATTACCCTGAGGGCCATTGTTTTTAACAACATAGAGCAAATCTGCTATTGAATGTACTGAACATTGTTTATGTATTAAATATACTTAAAGTAATCTGTGACCTTACTGGATTCTCAGAGACTAATGTAGTAAGATTGTTAAGTGCTAGCTGAAGAAAGAGGAAAGCTTTCTAGGCCATTTGATGGTTTAGTGGCATCACGTGGTTAGAGGCAGGATCTTGAAGTGCTTAGTGCCAGCTTAGATCTGCTTCCTGTTAATTTAGTAGGAGTCTTATTATTGGCTTCAGTGAAAGCACAATAAAGCCTGCATGCAGCCTGCTTTTGAAAATCCTAACTAGTAGCAAATACTATTTAAATTTATTCTGTTTTTGTTTGTTTCATAAGCCTCTTTATTTTTTTGATTCACTAATGTCCTTTTGCATTCTCTTGTACTTTGGGTTTAAGAGTTTTTCCACTTCTATCAATCCACTTATTCCTTTCATTTGAACTTAAGTTGAACATTTCATTTATCCATCATTTAGATTATTATTGTTTCATCCAATTTTGCATATTTTGAAAGACATTCAGGAACATGAGGAATAGAAATGCAGGCTTTTGCTGAATTGCTTTTAAGTAAAACTTTTAAGTTTAAAAATTTTGTTCACAAGCTTATTTAATTTTCCAAAAAACACTCTTCTTAGAAGTATTTTATGAACAGGCCACATATTTCAGTACACGTACAGCTTTCTGAACAAGTCTGGAGAGTGTTCAAATCAGTACTCTTTCAGAGGAATAATGTAACTGAGGTCTTCATAATACACCTACTACAGCATAGGACAGAATTTGCCACTTCCAAATTGTTCTGAACAATTTGTTTACTCAAAATACATTGAAATTAAAACAAAATAGCCCTAGTTACAATTTTTTTTTAATTTTGGGGAGCTGCTGACATAATTTTAGTTTAAACAAAGAGCTACCTATGCGTTTGAGCATGCCATTTTGCCCCAATGGCTAACAATAAGAGTGAATGTCTTCACTGAATTTTCTTAACTTTCTCCATTATCCTTTTCAGTTCTCCTTTGGTTTCTGAGTCCAACATTAACAAAGTACTTGTTCTCTAAATAATTTTCCCTAAGTTCTTTTTCCTCTACCTGTTTGCTTTTTTTATTTTACATTAAAAAATAATTATTGATATTGTTCTACAGCCTATGACATTTTTTATTATTTTTAGGTAAAAGTTTACTTGTAATAATAAATAAATGAAATGAAAAGTGTTCATAGTGGTAGGGTGAAAATGGAGAAATCCTTTTCTCTTGTTCAGCTTGTCTCTGGAGAACAAGAAAAGAGATTTTTAGTGCTTCTCAATATAGTCTACTAGAAAAGCAAGGCTCAGATTGAATTTGCACTAGCGTACTTCAAGGTGAAAGGAAGTCCTTGTCAAATCTCTGTAGTAGGTGAGGAAGATGAGAGATTGCATGATTAATAGTCATGGGGAAAGTTCAAATAGCCTTGGTGCCAGCTAAGAAAAGAATAATATGCTTGAACCCTGCATTGATAAAACAAATGGTTACATATATCTTTTGCAGCTTCATTTTATATATTTTTATTCAAGCTTTTTTTTTTTACTTTAACCTGTTCATATTTTCCCCTCAGAAATAAGCTTTAGTATTACTTATTATTCTACTTGTTTTATTGCTGCAAATAGACCGAAGTTATCCATTAAGGTGTTTTGTTAGATATCTGAGAGCATAAGAGTGAACTATGCAAGTCATTCATTCTACCGAGGCTCCCATAAAGGTCAGAGAAACAAGTGTGTGGGAAGCCAGACTCCTAATCAGAAAGGTCACGCTGCCCCTAGGAAAAGAGGACAAACAGAGAGGCCAATCCTGTTAAAAGATGTTAGAAACACCAGACAATAGCACAGGTTGTATAATTTTCAGATTGTAACAACTCATCCAAAATATAATATCTTTTCCTTTCTTCACAGCTTATTGTAGAAGCATTCCTCCTTGCAGAAAGACCAATTCTGTTCAGTGGGCAGAAAGAAATTAGACTTTTCTAACAGAGTACACAAGTGAGAGAACAGCATTCATAAATGCTCCAAAAGGAGAGGTAGATATTTAAAGTGAACTTGTTTATCAACTGACAAACACACTACTGTGATTTTCCTACCTGAGGAATCAGCCATTCCCTTTTTCTATGCCCTGTCCCAGCTCAGGGGAAAACTGAGCATGCAGCCTACAACAATYTGAGTCAGGATTCCCCTTCTCTCCCCATCCGCAGCTGTGGACAGTTTACCTTCACTAATTTCTACTTTATTTGCAGAACAGATGCATGAAAGAAAAATACTTGAACAAGACATGTCACACTTTAAATTGTTGGTGCAGGCAGAAAATCATATTTGCATGAGCTTGTGGCCTCTCAGAGATTTTAGGTCAAGTTTCCAGATCAGCTGCCTGAACTGCTCACCTCATACTTGTATTGCCAGCAATCCGGGAGAAGACAGAAACACACAGTGATGGAGGTGGGAGCTGAGGGTAGAGAGAGCAAGGTGGAGGCATTGAATATGAAGTTAGATCTCTCTAAGCTGTCATGAAATACACTGTCAGTGCTTCAGTTGTCTAGGAGAACAGACTGATGGGAAAACAAAACAGATCTGACCTTCTTGCAGATTTTGCTTATACCAAGAGCCCTTGAAAGCTTACTCATGAGAACTGCTAGTAAAGAGGGGCTCAGACACTGTTCGTTGATTAACCACTCTCAGCTCCTTCATTCATCAGCCAACCTTCCAGCCTCCGTGGCGGCAGCAGGAAAGGAAGACCTAGCTCTCAAGGGCTCTTTCCCAGATCTACGCCATGTCTGCCTTTCCCACTGCTTACTTTAATGCAAAGATTTGTGCTGACCCTGAGTTTATGTGATAGCAGTCTCCTCATTTAGGACATAGTTAGTATAATCTTTTTCTTTTTTTGCAAGTCATACCATAAGATAGTAACACATTACTTTAGAGACAAACACTGGAGGAATTAAAATGAAAAAAAAATAAGAAAAAAAAATCCCTGTTAGCATTATGAGTGCTGTCAAAATAATGAAGATCTGGTCTTTGTCTTTCCCTACCATTCATCAATAGATGGTGACAGAGATGTCATTTCCTGGAGTTCAGACCAAAATATTGCTATCATAAACATGCTGGATTGCATCTGAAAGGGACTAAAACATGTGCCATGGAGTGCTCCCACTGCTGAATTTGGGTGCGACATTACAAATACAGAGGTCAGTTTGGGGACCTCTTGGATTTAGATCCTAAATCACTTTTCTGGCACTGTGATCTTCACAGTTCTTAGAAATATCAAGTCAGAGAGAGTTAAGGAAGACTTATATGTCATTCTGTATGTTATTGTATATGCAATTCTGCATATGATAAGTTCTGCTCATGGAATCCCATCTTCACTTTGACTTGACTGAGGACATCAACTGGTTTATTCCTCATACTGGGCTTTTTGGTGACTGGTGATACAGACACATGAATTAAATTGCATAAGGAAATGGAGAAAGGTCGGCACTAGGAGAATTGAACTCTATTTCTTTGTTTCTGTTATATGCTTCTTCCTTGGCTTGATTTAACTTGTATATATGAGGAATTCTTGATTATGGCTTTTCAAATGAGGGTAATTTTTACCTTTTGTATCTTTGTTATATATTGCCAGAAAGTTTTAGGACAGACTGTATCATTCATATTCCTTAGGTAGGCTATTGACAGCAACGACAAAAACATAAAAAAATGAGAATTTACTTCTTTTAAGTGCTTGAATTAGCATGTGTCTATCCACCTGTTTCCTGTATAACATAAAGCTATCAAAACATCAGTTTATCCATATGTATTTCTCATTTTGATTGCACTATCTTAGGCAATTGAAATCCAATGTGTGAAGCTAATGGCTTCTTCAGCAAAATCTTCTTCTACCTGCAGTGCTAATCTCCCATTTTAAATTCAAAATGAAATGTACTTTATTTGTTTGGGGCAGGGGTAGGGGATTCTCTCATTCTGTGATTGGAAAATAAAACTAATCCTTTCATGACAGCATTCCTTAATATCTATTTAGTTTTCATCAGTCCCTCTTAAATCATTTTGCATAGCAGTCTCATTTAATTTAAGGCTGAAATGTTCAGCAGAAGGGCTCCTAGCTAGTTAGAATGGAGAGCACAGAAATGTGATTGGACTGGAACAAAGTATGCCTGTTTATTGCTATGTTTCTCCCAGTTTAATTTATACCGACCATTTGCTGAACACATTGGTTGGCTGACTGGCAGATTCTGAAGTAAGATTTTTATTTTCTTTCAGATAGCAGGGTTACAGCTTTCCAATACATTGATGAATTTACAGCCTTATTACTACTGTTTTACTTTTGGCGGTCCTAAGGAATAAGACACTGCTTGGCCATGCTGTTTTAAATGCTGGGTAACTCAAGACACTTGGAGTATTGTGCTCTTATGGGAGAGAGATGGCAAAAAACACCTGTGAGCTCAGAAACAGCAGCTATTTACAGGCTGAGAATGATGCCATATGGCCTATACCAGAACCAGCCTGTAGGCTTTATTGGCTGTAGATGCAGTCTGAGGATGCTAGCTGCACTGTTTTCTCTCTCTGGGTATCACATACCTTCACAAATATTAGTCATTCCTTCCTGTGTGATGAGAGTGCATAAGCAGTAGAATTATGGTTGTTTTGGATAATAAAACAGATTTGAGCATTGTCTCTTTTTCAGCTCCTTGCTCATTCAATTATACTCATGACTGAGAACACACAGGCAGCTATAACTTCACCTGAGCATCTTTTTCAGCTCTATTTTTAGTAAAGATAATTGTCTGAACTCCAGCTTCTGTCTACTGAAAAACCTGAAATAACTTTATTTTCTAAAATATAAAAACAATTTTCCTGACTTAATGAAAGGTTCTATCTAGTTCAGTGTCATGGTGGCCAGTAGCAGACGTTTAAGCAGATGGTCCATATCTTAAAGCTAGTAGTGGCTGTTTCTCTGAAAGTAAGTAAAATTTTGCTCCTTTTGCACTGTTTGTCTTTTTTGTCAWAATTACCATTTTTATCCTGAAAGAAATCTTAGAAATGGTGAAAGAATTGATTGACAATTCTTTTTCTGTTTCTACTTCCATTGCTTATGACCATGAATTAAATTAATTTTCTTTTGCTTTATTAAGATGTATTTGTAGTAGGTTTTCAGTTTAAAAGATATTTCAGATACTTAGCCAAGAAAAAAGTGACCAAAACCCGTATATCCTAGTCCATAAAAGTATAATGTTTTGGGCATGGATTTAGCAGTGGCTGGTTTACATATGGTGTGGCTGCAGCAGCAGAGCTCCTCCATTTAAGCCACGGTTACATCAGAAGTTGGGTACATCATATTTTTCTGTGGTGTTACAAGTTCCCGTAATGCTGAAATGCAGAACAACTGTAAAGATTAAACCTAACTGACTGTAACTTCTCTTTATTTAAAAAAAAAAGCTCAAATTCTCAAGGCAACTTATTTTTTTCTGCCTGTAAAGCATTTTACAGAACATTAATTCCAGTCTGTCAAATACTTTTTTTTTTTTAATTTTCACTTATTATCTTGTCTTGACATGTTTTGGTGTTGGCCACAGTTAAGAGGAAAATCGTGTCATGAAACTCTCTTGTGGAAATTTACATGAAAACAACATTTACCAAACACAAGACATTCCCCAAACTAAGGGATGTTTTACTGGTGCAAGGAAAGAACTCTCCAAACCTAACAGATTTCACTATTTCATATATGGCAGGTAGGCCACTCAGATACTGACCTTGGCAGCATTATAAGTTTTATCACAAAATAAATTTTACTGAGACTGTTTTGTCTGTTTCTTCTCATGCTATGTGTTTGTTTCTAATATTACCCGTCTATTATACTGAGTAAAAGATGACTTCCCCACTTGCTTGAGGCATGACTGTAGGTCAAAACGCCCCACTTCTTGAGATTTGGCATTGTTTAATGAACAACATAAAATCTATCCTCAATGACGACTGTTTCTGTAGGGGTACTCTATGGGGAGACCTATAGACCCTATTTTAGGACTCTTTTAGTTTACCTAGGAGCCTTTTATACATCAGATCTAGGTATCCTGTGTGGAACAATTTAAGGAAGGCAATTCAATTAAAGATGAAAGGAAAATCGAGCCTCAGAAAGGAAGGTGTGAAGATGAATGTGGTAAAAACATGTAAATAGCTTATATGAGCAGAGGGACTAACTACTGAATTAAAAAGATGCCAGATTCTATTACTATCCAGGGCATCTGCTCAAGTTTCCCTCTTAATACTCAGTGCAACAATAAGGCTAACATGAACCGAAACATCATGATTACAGGAGACATGCTTCCCTTTACTTTTGAAGAAGGAAGGATTTTGGAAATAGACAAACCAGAAAAATGGGAGTAAGATAAATGAGAATGGTGCAGGTGTCCCCATGTAGTCTGCTGCTCTCTATTTCTCTCTCCACAAAAATGCCTCTATTCTGATAAGCACATCAGATAGGTAAAATATCTGATGGATTTAGGATTATCTGTAGAAGATACAAAGCATTAAACTGATGACCAAATAAATTTAATTACTCATAATGTGAAATGATCATGTGAAATATATTTGCATAAATGTCATCATAACTCTGTTGAGCTAATTTCTATATAGTGTAATAAATAAAAAATATGTATTTATGACTTAGAAGCTGAGAATCTGATTCTACTATGGTCCATTCTCAAATCCCTGTAAAATACTTCTTCCTTTCTTCTGACCCCAAGACAAGTCAGCTCAGCTCACCGAGCCAGCGAAAAGCCATCCACTAGTGTTGCTGCTGGATTAGTTATCTCCTAGTTTAGAGAACTTACTCGCTTCACAAAGGAGTCAAATAAACCACTCAGGTTACATAGGAAAAATGCAGCTTAAACTCCTTAATTAGAGATGAAACTGGAAGGACAGGAAGAAAAGTTATTACTACAGTTTCCTCATCTTAAACCAACTTGTAAGATGGAGTGTTCAGGCATGGGAAGTCCCACCAGATAGGGACAGCTACATGGAGCACTTAGAATGCTATTTACATCCCAGTCACTAGCATTTATGTTAATACACCTAAGGTAATTTCATGAATGACTGCATATTCACTGTCTTCTGAATATGGGATCTGACCTGTAATTGATGCAAAGTAGCATACCTGTGCTGCCTTCAGTAAATGCATATTACGTTAGGTCAGCTGCAGCCCTCCTTTTTGTGATTAGCACAAGGATTCTAACTTGGGAGACTGAAATATGGAGTGAAAAGAACAGTGAAAATGAGTAAGCTAGAAATGATTGAAACAAAAATGAGAATTAATAAAATGATTAAAAGAAAGGAAGGGTTTACTAAAAACAGTAAGTCTACTTTCTATCTAGAACATCTGTGATTCTGGATTATAATACAAAGAGCAACTCCTAATAGCTTAATACCATCTGTATATTTTGAATTAGAAGACTTTCTTGATCTCTTAGGACTATATCAAGATTTTAAAACTTTGCAGACATGGGACACTGGGATATCATATAGGGATCAAATTCACTGATAACTGACCTAAACCTGGGCCTGCCTAAATTTATAGTATAGATATGTCTATTTTATGAGCTTTTTCTTATTCTTTACAATGGTAATGGGGAAAATTTAGCAACAAAACTCTCACTTAGTTTTTCTGTTGCTTTCAGAATGCTACACGCTCCAGAGTTTGCTGTGTTCATTTGCCTCTTTCTTTCTGTGGGCAGCTCATCAAGAAGTCTTCCACTGCTTGCCCAGTTTACAATTGTCAGGCAATAGAGGTTGTCTTAAAAAGAGCAAGACCCTCACATGTTCACTGGGGGCATCTGAAATTATTGGCACTCAAGTGACTGTATCCATGTCTACTCTAGAATTTTCCAATTATTAAATAGCATGTTGAATTATTTGTATTTCAGGCCACAAACAATTAGACTACTACAAGATTCTCCATGAGACTATTTTTAAAGAATAGCGGCATTAGGGAGGACACTAACAAGCTCAAGATGCCTTGTCTCCAAAGCAGCTGTCTGCTGGGTCTGTAACACCTGGAGTTTCTTCAAGGTGCATGGCTTTATTCTTGGACAGAATGTGTTCAGAGCTAGGTGTAGCCAGAGTTCAATGATGGGGAAAAGGAGAGCACCAAAGGGGGCAAATGTGCTTGAGCCTACTCATGACTACCTGGCAAGAGGACCATGGAAGTAGTCAGGACCACAAGGAACCTGGAAAAGCCAACAAACTACTCACAGGAGGCAGGAAAAGTTTTGCAGGGCTTGATTCTAAAACCTGACACTGTGCTTTGAGAATTCATAGCCTCATGTGCATGGTTTTGCTTTTTTTTTTTTTTAATCAGGAACGTATATTTCACATAACAGATTGCATTTCAAAATAGCTCTCAAAGGAATACATTACTTATGAGAATTCATTAGTTAGAAGAGTGACAAGCAGCAAGTTATTTTTAAAACAACTAGCATAAGGGCAGGTGGATGAAGCTCATAGAAACTAATCTATACGAATGATTTAAAATGAGATTAGATTAAATGTTAATCACTGTGCTGTTAAAACACTGCATAGTTGTTGCTTCTATTCACCAATAAATAAGTTCACAGAGTATTGTGAATTAACATTTTAAATTTTTTCCAGAGAGGGGTGGATCTAGTAGTATGCATGAACAAAAATCCTAAACCTCTCCTCTCCTAATTGTTTAGATTTTGAAGCAGTGGATCCCCTGTAAAAGGCTAACGTATATAAGATTAAAAGAAAAGAAAAAAAGGAATGCCTCTCTATTAAGTGGTTAATAAGAAATGCAGGGACTAGTGAAATCAATATACTCATCCCAGCTTGTGATTTTTCAGTATGAGTCACCTTGCCTGAATGGCAGAGTGGGATTGCTTTGTCTAAAGATTTTCATTACTCTGGCGCTGTAGCTCTGTATTCTTATATACATTAACTCTTCTATGCTTTGATGGTGTTATTCAAAAGAGATCTATGGCTGGACAGTTTTGCTAGTAAAACTTTACTGAGAAGTACTAGTATGAAAGCAAAACAAGTGTGCATACATGTGTTTATGTGTGTGTATACATACATATATATGTTTGTGTGCATAACAAAATCTACATGAAGACTTTCTGACAGATGCCAATCATATACTCTTATACCCCTCATCAACAGAACTATACCATATAAATTTGTAGTATGGATTTGATTGCAGATCCAGATTCTTTCTTTGTATCTGCCACACAGAACTTTTTTCATAGATTAATTATAATGCAAAAGTTGAGGGTTTAGTTGCTGAAGACCTCTTGGCAYTTGATGCTCTATGGAAAAATGTTTCAGGACTGTATAATCATATTAATTGGACATTTCTACTAAAGGAAAGAAACAAAAACTTCTGCCTTTAATTGTTGGCATTTAACACATCAGGTTTAGTTTTCAGAGTCTTCACTCTGAAAGGAGTGAGGAGCAAAGCAATTTACACCTCTCAGTTCTAGTGATTCTGGAATTTTACCACACGCTGCACTTCTTTTACACCGTTTTTGACTTTTCTTCTGTCCAAGAGAGATGTAAACTTAAATTTAAAAGTTAGCTACAGGGGTAATATCCTGATACAAGAGGTGGATTCTACAATAATTTGCACAGCAGTGAGATCCTGATTGTTGTCAGTGAATTATTTACTGTTCAGACAGCATGTGGTCAGATATGCTCTTTGTTTACTCTTTGGTCTCAGTCTCTCCAGCCATTATCATTAATCACTGTTTCTGCTTCTTGCACAATATTCTCTCAATTCTTCATCATTTTTAAAGACCAAAAATAGCTATTTAAAAATTCAGTAATTTGGGACTTTTGTTTTCTTCTTGCCTATTGCATTTTTATAGAGTATCTATCTTTTTACAATGCTACTTTTCTTCTGAAAATGTATAGACAACCTTTCCTTATTTCCTGTGTCTCCATTATCTGGAATATTTTAATCTTCCCTTATTGCATGTTTTACCTTATATGCATGCATAACCTGATAGTTTCCTTATATCTGTTCCTTTCAATCTCCTTTCTCTACTATTTTCTCTACCATTTCATTCTGCAATTCAACTTTTTGCTAAAATTTCTTTCAGTGATAAGTGCTGGAGGTTTTTTAAATCTTTCTTACTGAATCTTAGTGATAATGAAAACTTGGCTTTACCTCCATTTATCAATGGATCAGGCTAGGAGCATCCAGTCCTCTAAAATATATATCCACTTAACAAGGCTTCTAAGAAACTTTTAGATTCCCCTTCTTCTCAGTAACCTTTGTCTGTCTGCTCATGCTGGAATGCATCATTGCCAATGCCAGTGCTTCACTAGTATTTTTCCAGGAAGTTTGATCTTGCCTTCATTTGAAATTAACATAACTTCCGCTACAAAATCTGGTAAAAGTAAGATCCCCAAACACCATTTTTGTTCTTGTCTCTATGCAAATATCTAGGCAACACGTCCAGACATTTAATTAATAAGTATTTCATTGTGTTATCCACTCTGCTTCTATGTCTGCAAGAAAAAATAGTTACCTACCTTATTATGTGCATATATTTATGCTTCAACTTCAGTTGTCGTGCTCAGCTACCTTTTTCATTTTTGATTATGTATTTATTTTCAAATTACTATAAAAACAAGTACACAGTTTATAATACTATATATAGTAACTGGCAGCCAGACAGCTCTCTGTAAATCAGGTGCGAGTTTATCATCAGTTTTTCAAATTCTATAGTCTTAATCCAGTAAACTTCACTTTGCATTTTAGATATAAGAAATGTAAAACAGAGAAATTGAGAAGAAAAAACAAATACTTTTGCAATGATGTTCCACTTATAATGACTTTCTTTGTTGACTTGTAAGTGGAAATTTCTTGGAAAAATAATTTTACAGAGAATCCTGACTCAGTCTTCTCTATAAGTTTGTGAATAAACCTCTATAATACAAGCCAAACATGATAGCAGTTTTTGCTTTATTCTTCAATGGACTGCAAGGAACACACATAAACAACAGATTTATATTCCAGACATAAACCAGCTGTGATGGATAGAATTTTAATCTCTTCTTTGCCAGTGGAGGTTGCTTTTGCAAATGGAAAATTTAAAATGTGACAAAATAAAACCCCTTGGTTTTCTTAAGGAATTTAGGATTTGACTGTGCATAGAAATTAAGAGGAATAGGATGTTCTTGGAAATAAATTCAGCCTTTCTGTAACCCCCCCATGGAGGAGAGGAATTAAGATACAATAGTCTTAGATTACTTTATTTCTAACTGAAAGCACTCACATGGTTGAGAGCGATAGAGTTAACCCAACTAACTTACAGACTGTAACCTCATGCCTTTCACTGCTTCACATTAATGTTTCATATCGTCTCCACGCAGACTAGCCCCAGCCTGGCCAGGTTTCTATTCATATGAAAAAACAAACAGCAAATGTACTAAAGCCTGTCCTGTTTATTTCAGTGCTGTGGCAAATTTGTCTAAAGAACAAGAATTCAGCAGTAGAAGATTTTCAGATGTATTTTAGGACATCAGTAACAGAACTTTGAGTAAAACTGAAGTTAGTCTGATATAATGTCAACACACCAGAGGGACAAAATGCTGTTTAGTAAGGCAAGAAAGAAGCAGTCTGTTCCAAACTGAACACCAATGGAGTTTTTTGTAGTTTAATAATCTTTATGGACTATTGACAGTCAGTTCTTTGAATGCATTGGATTTCAAATATTTTCTGTAGTCAGCTTTAATCAGAAAATTATTTTCATATGTTTTTTAATATATTTACTTTATATAAATTCAATATAAATGGAAGATACTTAAAGTGTCTTTTCCAGAATCAAGCTGAAACTTATGTCAGTTTTTCCCTTGACCTCAGAAACTACTAGATCAGTTTCTGAAGATATAAAGTTAAGAAATGAGGTATTCTATTATGAATGTAAATTTAACAATGATGACTTCTTCAAATGATACTTGAAGCTCTAAAATACAAGCTATTAATCCTGAAAAAAACACTGAATAGTAGTAAAGATTATATATACTTTATTTAAGTTTTTAAGAAGCTATCATATTCCTGCAGAATTTTGAAGATTTATAGAAAGCTAGTAATATCTTTTAATTATAAAGTTCAAAAACAAATTAAATTAATTGGAACATAGAAACAGAAAGGAAATAGTTGGCACAAAGAATGCTGATGATACAATTATCCATCATTCCATATTAAAATTTTTAGATTTTTTTTTGCATATAAGTACTGCAAGAAAAAGAACAGAAGATTAGGCACAGCAAATTCTAGTTGGTACATTCAAGTCTTCACGCTGTCAGCAAACAGATTAATATCTGAATAGAAGCTGAATCTCACTGATTATTTTATGTTCTATTAAAAAGGGCAAAACATCAGCATTTTAAAGTATATTTTACACCATTGTGTTAGCCCATCACTTCATTGCAAATAAAAGAATAGACACTATTGACCTGAAACTTTTCAGGTCTTTTCCACAGAAAAACAAGTCACTCCTGTTGTGAAAGTATCTACGTGAAAAGGGAAATGTTCTGATGGTGTAAATTTCTCCTTCTCAAAGAACAAAGAATTTCCAACTTTCCATTCAGGCAAGGGTTACTTTAATCATACCTACATCAGTGCACTCCAAAGCTGTCCCCTTTAAATTAGCAGCATTGCATATTTTTAAAATCAGTATATTTTTAAACAAGTACAGCTAAAATAAAGATCAAACTCATAATGCTGGCTCCTGGTAAAAAATAAGTTTTTAGTTTTGACTTGACTAAGACTAAATGGCATGTCTGCATTACATGTTCAGGGCTACACAAAGATCCAGTAGCTAGCTCAGTTCTCTGAAGCTAGCTATGCTGGTGAGGATCTCTGTAATGGTCAATTTATCTACAGAATAAATTTATCCTCACAGAGGATACAGCTGGATTGCTTCTAATATTCTATATAATCAAGTATTACTACCCTGCAATGTATTCTGTAGTGTAGGTATATATTCTATAGTACTTCATATTCTCGTATGCCTTTAACTGAAGCTCTGCTTTGCAAGAGCAACTAAAACTCTACTTATAGAATAGAAAATTTCCCCTAGTTAAGATTTCATCCTTCATCATTAGATATTTCTCAAATGGTGAAATGGAGAACAGAAATACTTTGAATAGAAAACTATTTTCTAATAAATCTGTGTACTTGTTCATGTGCAGCAGATCTCTTTCTGAATAGCCATTGCTTCATTTCATCCATGTTCCAATTAAGGCCATTCGGATATACCATTCGCAAAGAGAGGAAAATATTTTTCTAACTATTTAAGTAATTATGTTCTAAGTATGGTGAAGTCCCAAAGAAGGGATAGTGTCACATACACAATCTGCATGTTTCATAAAATTTCAAATAGCTTGATAGCATATTTTGCCATTTACAGTCCAGAGCTGTCAGTGAAGTTTCATGTGAAAGTATTCTATAAGTTTGGATTTTTGTTTGGCCTTTTTGACCATTGTTTTTTCTTCTTCATAATTTATTAGCTTCAGGTTGTCAATAGGTGTGACAACACCACTGATGTCGTCCTACACCCATAGCCACATGGGCTCCAAAAGTGAAATGCCCATTCAGAAGTCTATTTTGAACATAAGCAAATTTTGGTGATTAAAATCCTGGCCATTCAAGTAATGAACTCCTTTTTCTTAATCACATATAAAAATTAATACAATAGAGGGCTAGCTTAGAAAAGAAGGAGAAATATTAGCATCCATTTTGCCTTTTTGTTTTTAAAACTTTTAAATAGTAACTTTATATAACACCACTTCTGTAGTTTTGTGGACATTCACAGCATCACAGAATGGTTGAGGTTGAAAGGGACCTCTGGAGATCATCTAGTCCAACCCCCCTGCTCAAGCACGGTCACCTAGAGCACATTGCACAGGATCGCGTCCAAGCGGGTTTTGAATATCTCCAGAGAAGGAGACTCCACAACCTCTCTGGGCAACCTGTTCCAGTGCTCTGTCACCCTCACAGTGAAGAAGTTTTTCCTCATGTTCAGATGGAAGCGTCTGTGTTTCAGTTTGTGCCCGTTGCCTCGCGTCCTGTCGCTGGGCACCACTGAAAAGAGTCTGGCTCCATCCTCTTGACACCCTCCCTTCAGATACTTGCACACGTTGATAAGATCTCCTCTCAGCCTTCTCTTCTCCAGGCTAAACAGGCCCAGCTCTCTCAGTCTTTCCTCATAAGAGAGATGCTCCAGTCCCCTAATCATCTTTGTAGCCCTTCGCTGGACTTGCTCCAGTAGTGCCACATCCCTCTTGTACTGGGGAGCCCAGAACTGGACGCAGACTCCAGATGTGGCCTCACCAGGGCTGAGTAGAGGGGGAGAATCACCTCCCTCGACCTGCTGGCAACACTCTTCCTAATGCACCCCAGGATACCATTGGCCTTCATTGGCCATTTTTTGCATAGTCTGTACGCAAACTTTGAGTAAGGTTAAATAAATGCTTGCTTCAGAGCTTATTGAAAATATTTGCTTCAAATATTTTTACAATAAAAATGTGATCTTTGGTGAGTTTTCTTTTTCTTTTTCTTTTTTTTCTTTTTCTTTTTCTTTTTTTTTCTCTGACCAGCATGCTCTGCATATCTTGCTTCTGAAATGGCAGTTGGTAAGATTCAGGCAAAGAAAGGAAGAGTAATCTGCATTCATGTTTTAAAGACATATTCAATTATAAGTATGCAGCTGGAAGATCTTCTCTTTCTAGCTGAAAAGAATTAGATGGCTCTTGTAGATTCAGTTCAACCTATTATGCGCTCCCACAGCAGTTCATCTATGCGCTCTTTTTGTACGGAACTTGTAGCAAAGTTATGGTTCAAGCCTAAACCACAAAGGGACTTCTGCAGACTGAATCATCCGGATTTCTTGTAGGTCTAGGTACACAGAAAGGGCAGACATCAAACAAAATAGAGTGCATGCATGTGTGTACTGGCTTGTAGAAGCAATAAAAGTTTAGAAAGATAAGTAGTACTTTACCAAAGAACCATGAAGAATGATAAATAGCCAAACACCTTGACTATTGCTGCATTTCATTCTTTGGCCTTGACAAACTACACATTGCATCATTTATGTTATGCAAAATGCTTCTGCAACTCCAATTTTCCTGATACACTGCTTTGAGTATATTTGTGGCATCTCCACTGGTTTCCTTTTTCCTGTTTTATTATGTAGCACTGTATGAATAGAGACTAGCATTGAGAGAATCCCTCCTTCAAAGAGCCGAGAGTCTAAGATGGATATACGCAGGTGTAGAGTTACTAGAAAAGCAAACCACAGTGAACTCAAAAGCAAATGCAAACACAGCTACCAATGGCCAATGAGACATTAGAGCCCGACAGAACCTGGTACTAGTCTATTTGCTGCTCCAAAAAAGGTCTGGAAGGGACATAGTAACTGATCTTTCAGATATTTATGGAGAAAGCATGAAGGCTGAAGCCTTGAAACCTTGTTAGCAAATAAAGGTTTCTGTCTTCATGGGACAACTGTACCGAGGTGACAGCCTTCTGATGTTGATTAAAACACATCAGGCAGCAGTGAATGGACTTTAAAGGTAAGTAACTTATGTTAGGTGCTGTAAGAAAAGAGGCTCCATTTGAAGCAAAAGGCCTAGAAAAATTCTCTATGCTGCAGAAATGTGATAATCAACAAAACAACAAGTTTTATATGAAATTTAAAAAAGTTTGAAAATGAATTAATTGTGTGGAAGGAAAGACTACATCAACTTTTACACTACATATAACTAATTTTTTTCAAATCTTTTTCTAAAAATATTTCCCACTAATGCTCATAACTTATTTTGAAGTTAGTTGGGATCATCCAAATAGATTCTTAACTTTAGTCATTGCTTAATTTAAACTGGTCTTATCCAGTATAATAAAATTAAACATGGCATAGGAAAGATAAAAAATGGTTTGTTATCTCTTCAATGCAAAGATCAGTCTTGCTTTTTATTTTTACAGGGTCTTGTACAATGAGGTTTGGTTTCTAGTTACTACCATAAATAATACAACAAATAACTACAAATATGTTGTATGATTTTTTCTACAATGCAGCCATCATATACTATGATGTGTTCATGGAGAAGTTCGTCTATGCACTGCTTTTATACAGAGTTAGTAGCAAAGCTATGGGTTGAGCCTAAACCACATAGGATGTTGTGTCCTGATGGTACAGTTCCATATTCCAGCTAGAATTCCCCATAACAACTCTCTCTGCAGCTTTATTTACTGATCAAAAGGTCCTCCAATTCTGCAAGTAATCATTTGTCTAGATGACCTCTATTAACTCCCTTCAGAAAAATCTGAACGAAGAAGATAAAAGCAGTCATCAGATTTATAAGAGCTGAGAGCTCTTCTGTTTGCACAGGACTATAAATATAAGAAATGGGTTTCATGAAGAAAAAGCTCTGAAAAAAAGGTGAAGTTACGTTTACTAAGGAAGAGATACAGACTTATGTCTGAAAGAACTAATTTCAGTGGAGGTCACCCTTGACAGAAACATATGTTCCCTCTCCCTCAAAGTTCAAAGTTTGCATTTTGTGCCTAGCGACCCACTATTATATTCATGTGGGTATGTTTATTGCCTTTGTCTTGTAATGAAAAGCAACAAAAAAAATCTTAAGGTACTGTTTTACAGTAACTGTCTTATTTCATTTCTAAAACACTAGCCACCTCACCCACTCTAGTCTTCATAACAGGAAGTTATTTCATTACTTAAGGCTTATTATATTTGTGCTTTGTTACCTTTTTCTGTGTTCCAGCTGGAACATGTCAGTCATTACGAACAGCGTGTTAGGTCTCACGCCTTGCGCAACTTTTAGCCAGCATTTCTGAATAAAAAAAGGAGAGTGAGATATCACTGCATCCTAACAGGAACTTAACTACTGAAATATGAGAGCAAAACATATATCAGTGTGATCTTTACAAGCTGGTTCTCCCTCCCTTAGAGAAGCCTGGACAAAATGCTTCAACTTAAAGTGTTTTTGTGTGTGTATGAGTTCATGTGCATACAGTATATATGTGTCTATGTTGTTCCACCATGGATGCACAATACCACAGATATTGCAATGTGAGGTTCTATGTTTCAACAGCTCTCTTTGATGTAAGCTGATTATCAGTGTATATTCTCTAGAACCGAGTTTGATAACCTTCAAATTTTATTCAGCCTAGTGTAGTCATAGATGCTATTCTGTCCTCCTTTTAATCTAAATACTTGCTTCGGTAAAACACAGCAAGCTATTATCTGTTATAAAACAAAATTATGTTATAAAACAGTGTTATAAAAGCAAATTAGTCTTGGTCACTTACAGTATGACCAGTTTCTATGTCAATTTTGTTTGCTCATTTTTCATGGAATTTCAAGAAGATCTTTCCTTAGGCTCAGATGAGAACAGAATTGCAGCATATGTGAAAATAATAGACATGGTGTTTTGATGTTAAATTGTAACAGAACATGCAAGTTTCATCAGGGTTGGCTCAACACTTCTTTGCCAGACGAACTAATTTTACCTTCCCTTGGATAAGGATAAAGAGTCTGACTGCTGCTACCATGGTAAGACAAAGGAGTAAATTTGGAATAAAAACACAAGAGAAAGGACTGTGGAGATCCACAAAGGATAGGTATGCTCTGGAATGCATGTGGACAGGCAGAGGAGTCAACTACCACTTTCTGGAGGATCTACCTATCCTCTTTTCCACCAGCACTAGCCATTGCACTACATTTTTATTTCTCTCTCTCAAAGCCATTTTTCACCCTTGGCATGTCACTCTAGGCAGCTAGCTCCTTTTCTGTAAGCCTAGAGCTTACTTTGTGTTTTGGGTTTTTTTCTTCCCCCTAACTGAATTGAAGAAATCTTGTTTTACGTGAAGGAATAGCTGATTTAAAATCATATTTTGTCTTTGAGGTCTAGGGTCACAGGCATCTCATGCATTTACTAGTAAGCACCTGAGTAAGTCTCTTCAGGAACAGGATCAGCTTCCCATTAATTCTATACAGCACACTTCTTTCTGAGAAAATAATGGGTACTGGGACCTGCGTGAGCGATTGCTGCTTAGGGCACATTAATTTTTGCCACCTAAGAGATTAGTATAGTGGAATTGGGCTCATTTTTATTTCTAATTTCTTGTCGTTGCCCTCACATATCTCTTATTTGCCTCTGACATAGCATGGTGACCAGTGACCCAGTAACTCCAACATCTAAGAGTTCTCCAAACTCCTACCCCACCCCCAACTTCTACCTCCCACCTTAATGGCAAGAATTAAGTTGGTTTTCTGAAATATGATGGAGTTGAATCTCTAGATTTTAATCTAAAGCATCATCTGCATCTGTATAGTTTGCTTAGAAAAAGCAATGAACTCAATCATTTGAGGTGAATGCGTAGAAAACAGATCAAAATCTAAACATCATGACTACTCAGATCTGTATAAAAGATGTATACTACATAGATCTGTATAAAAACAAAGCAGGTCCTAATGAAACTACTAGTCATACAGAAATTATTTGCTGACTTTTAGTTTGGATTCTAGCCTTGAGGTAAAGTCTCCAGTTAGTTCAGTAATCAGCCAGAGATCTGGCCTCTCCTTTCTTCAAGATGTACTGGTAAGGTACACATGAACACCCATATGTATGTGCTGAGAAATGCCACTTTTTTTTTGACTGATCACATGAATTTTACAGGTACAATATGTAGCTGATAGCTTTGGTTATTGAGAGTTCACTGGATCCTTTACCTGTGGCTAGAACTGTTCCAGCTCCTCTTTAGGAAAACTTTTCAGATGCAGGAATTACCCTGAGCTGGCTTCTCCAGACCCATGGAAACCTGAATGTAAAGACTGCACTGCAATCAAGGGATTAAAGTTGGCAAGAGGAGATATAAACATGATGGAAAGACATCTATGTACACAGCAAAATACAGTGGTCTTTAGAAAATCCTGGGCACTAAGAGTCTATAAAATTAGGCATTGTCATCTGCATGTCCATCCTCTTTTAGATTGAATTCTTTGTGTGAGGCTCTCAAAGTAGCAGTAAAGAATCTCTAGCTTTTTTTTTTTTTTTTTAGATTCTCTCAGAAAGGGAAGATATGAAGGTTGGGGGAGTAATTATTAATCTTGCTTGTGGGTGTCTATGTGGGCTGTTTAGTTAGTTCACTGTACAATACTCAGATAACGTTGTACAATGAAAGCCACTGTGTGAATTCATCCAAAAGATAGAATGGTATATAAAATTTGTGTTTTAATGGTAAGTGAACATGGAGCTTTCATTCTCCCTGTTGTTTTCGTTCTCTGTATTGTCGCTGGTATCTATCCAGATAGATATGACCAGCCAAATCAAACTTACTATTATTATAAAATACATTGCAGTCTCATTTAGAGACATCCTAGACACAAATAAATAATAGAAATTTTAAAAATGTTTATGAAAAGTGTCATTCAGATTGTACTGGGAAAGGAGGGAAAAGCTACCATCAGTTAGAGTTACTAAAAATAAGAGTATTCCATGAATTTGTTAAAAAATATTTTCAATTCTATGTTTTAAAGAAAATCTAAGTAGTAAGATCTAAGCAGCTTTTCTTTCCTCTGTGAATATTTTACTTGTCTAAATTCTATCCCTTTTCTTGGTGAATTTTATGGGAAGTGCATGGGCAAACTGTAGGTGGGAAAGTCGCACTCTAAAGATCTGGTGTCATTTATATACAGTATACCGGGTACTTGCATTAGTATGAAGTATTATTAGTAACACTATAAACTGATCTTTCAAAAGTATATTGATTGTACTTGCTCTTATTATCCAATCAAGTGTGCAGTGGATTCTGGAAAAAAGTAGGTGTGCTCAAATTTGCTAAAGAAGAAAAAAGGATAAAAGAGACTATTTTGTGCCATACTGATGCCATCGTAAGCACAGACACATGGCAGTTGTAATTGTTTGTATTTTTGTCTCGTATTCCCCAAGAATAATATTCATTGCTTTCCTAGGAAATTACTTATCTAAGCCTTTTCATTCCACTGTGTTAAACTGATCACAGCTATTGCAAAAAGGTGGAAAGAAAGAAAAACATAACTTTTTGATGTCCTTTGTTTAACTCAGTACAGTGATGACATCATTCAAAAATCTAGTAAGGCTGAGCTGACCTTTGCCAGGATGAAGACAGCTGTCACATTTCTTGCCGTGTTTGTACTACACGAAAACTGCCTATGACTCATTCAGCCTTTGATACATGCAAGAACTGCAAATAGTGATTGAGAAGTGGCACACTGGGAAATCTCTTATAGGCTAGGTAGACCAAAATATAAAGTTATTTTATACCTTATCGGAGAAGAGGCTGAGGATCTGCCCCAACTGATGAGGTGGTTCTAAGAGGGCAGTTTCATTACATGACTTTTTCATTCGAAAGTCACAGCAAAAGAGCGATCAAGAAATGTTGTAAAGTGACAAGGGGAGCTAGTACCGTGCTAAGCACAACAGGGATGTAGAAGCAGGGAACTGAATTTTTGTCTGTATCTGGCCCTGGTATTGTTAATGGGAGAATATGCATCCAGTTTTGATATTTACTTTTAATAAAAGATCTTGAAATCCCAGGACTTGCAGAAAAGTACACAGAACATTTCAAGAGAGAATGCCTTACCATAATAAGCTTAAAACTTAGTTTATCAGGAAGAATGAGATGTGACTTGACTATTCTGCATAAATGCAGCTGGGGATGAAAAACACTGGATTCTAAAGGGTTTTTCAGTCCAGCAAGAAAAGACAATTAAAAAACCTTGGTGTCTGGGACAAAGCAAAAGAAATTCAGACTAGAAATAAGGCATAATTTTATAACCTTATTTGCTCTTTTAATAGTAAGAGTAATTAAAGCTTGAAAAAACAATACTGGGAAGTAGAGGATCCTCTTTATCATGTATTCCACTGAGGTTGGAAACAAAACTGAGGGAGGAGTTTTTATCCAACAAATGTTATTAGAGTTTCTGCAGATACAACAGGCTGAAACAGGGTAGTTTCTTATCTACAAGAGGTTAAAATAAATCTATTGGTTCCTCTTGGCACTTGATTGTTAGAGGACATATATTCTTTGGCACTTTATTTTAAAGGAAATAGCGTTAAAGTTGTGTAGTTTCAATTAATTTTGGCTATTTTGCTCTATTTACTAGGTAAATATATTTTCCCTCAGCTCATCAAACTATCCTTTTTCTGGATTGGTGACACACGGCATAAGTCTACCTTTCAACATTGTAGAGAAAAGATGCCCCCAAGACATAGCAATGTGCCACATGAGATAATGCATCAATGTTAGTGATTTATACTACATTCCGAACTGACTACTTCACAGAGAAAGCGGCTGTTGATTTTACATTTGAGATGAGAATGAACTAAAGTGATGGAACTAAACAGCTTCATACTTTGGCCAAATTTTAATATAAACTATTTTTAATATACAGCTTGTTCTTTTTATAATAGGGTAGAATGAAACTATAGATATGAGTTTTCCAAAGCCATGGTGAGATGCGGGTACAGATCTGGAAGTGAATTTTGGAGCCTGAGACTATCTGTTTTGACTATCTGTGTTTATTCTCAAAATGATCTGGGAGATACGTTGCAAACTTCACTATTCTTTGCTAGACAGTGCTTCTCCCAGGAAAGTTATTGCCACATATCAACCCCAGATGGGTAAGCTTCCCATTTGCAAATACATACTGACCTACAGATTGAAAGCTTAGCAGATGACTTCTTAGAGAAGAGCAATTTACTAATTAAAATGCTACCAGGATACTCAAGGATATATCCATCAAGAACATTAATTTATCTTTTTTGTATTAAAAATATCAAATGCTTCATATAATGTTTTGTAATGCCAAAGTAATGTTCTTTGATTACTTCTTCAGTCATTACACTCCTTCAGCATTTGAAATGTATCAGAAGAACTAAAATATTTGGTTACAGTGGACATGTGAGTTAACATTTTTTTTCCTGAGATCATAGATTATTTTCAGAAGGAAAAAAAAGAAAGAAAAAAACACAGCTGTTCCATTTCAAGATTATTTGCTTCAAGCAATATGGTTTTAGCCAAGGATTCAATACCTTTACAGCTTGCACTCAGTCAGAAATGGATCCTATGTTTGAAAGTTAATCAATCAATTAATTGAAGAATTAACAAATATTTTATATGCACTTGCTAAAGATGGATATACTAGGGACAAGAAAACCCCCTGCCATGAGATGCTGTTAAAATTTGCCTCCAGTAATTTTCTATTTAAGATGAAGTCCTTTAAGCCATTATACTTTTACAATAAAAATGTACATTATCAGGGCTTTTAACACATATAGAAGCAGTGTCATGATGCTGTTTATTAGCAACTAAACAATGTTATTAAGTCATTAGGAAAATAACATTTTTAGAAGGATTATGTTTCTTTATAACTGAGCAATCCTATTAAAGTCATTAAGAAAAAGAAGACCACATAAAGGAATGTACTTCTGTAAAAAAACTGCATATTCATTTTTATTTTAACTGTTTCAATGATTTTTTTTTCTGTTGGAAACAATGTGATATACAAGATATTCAGTAATATGCCCCAGAGCTGTAGCTTTATCATTCTTACCAGAGTTTATTCACTCTGTTAGCCACAGAGCCTTGGAAACAGAATAATTGTGCCTCTGGACTGGACTCTAGGTTCAGCTATTGTGATATTGTGTCTCCAGCAGAACTCAGTACCAGATGCTTATAAGGACTGAGGGAAAAACACTGGAGGGAAAAATATAGGCAAGTCCTTTAATTTTTTTTTTTTCAGTTTGGGAATAAATAACAGAGAAAATGTGAAGTTGCAGTCTCATAAGACTGCCAAATCATCTTGATTAAAAAATTGTTCATGATTTCTAATGGTTTAATATAAAACTCTGCACATTGCATGCAAAAAAGTTCATGAGCTTAATAAAACACATTGGAAGCKCATTGGAAAAAAATGGAGCATCTAGCTATTCTCATGACTGCTGGGATAGTCTTTCCTCTGGCCTCCATTATAGTGGGAAAGAGATGCCACCTACTTTGCATTCTAATGCATTCTAAAGGTGTCATTGTACCCAAACATCAGTTTACATGTGCTCAATCCAAGGAACTCAAGTGACAGCACTGAGGATGGTGGTCTCTCTCAAGTCAATATGTGAACACTTAAACATTCTGACCTGAGRAATTCGAGACTTGAGTGGTTAGTCCCACTTCCGCATTTTCACTATGTGATTGACTACAAAGAATTTTATGATATTTTGTCTTTTCCTTCACTGTGTAGCTTCCAACTTTTAACCACTGCTGCTTTTTTCCATCTTAAATGAACTCCATTTGGGGTAGTTCTGTGTCTGCACAGCAAATACAGGAATGTACTCTGGCAATATCTAACCTAGTTGTACTCAGAAGAGGATACTTTGATAGTCAAGACTCCTGGTGTAAAGGTTCCCGGGCAATGCTACATTACATGGCAGCAACCACAAAGCACGCGTGGACTATAATTAGAATTTGTTTCTCATGGATAGAACTTGCTTCATATCAATACTTCTTAAAAGTGCTGTAAATGTATTTGAAATATAAATGTTCATTACTGATTTTCTTTTCTTTCTTTGATCATCTTGTTACCTTTTCGACTGGCCTGTTAAGAGTCAAATACAAAAAAACATTTCACCATTGCTTGCATACACTTCTTAATAAAATATGAATGTTATGTGCTCTTTCATTTTTTTTTCTAAACTATGAACTGATGCAGAAATGTATAGCAAAGTATAAAACTACTCAAAAGCTTAATTAAAATATTTCATAATGAGAAAGATGTAAATTTTTAATAATGCCCTCTGGTAAAGATTTTTCTAGAAGGCTGAAAAACTATAACTGGGAAAGAACCAGTTCAAAGTCTTCAATGATTCTTTGTTCTGTAATATAAGACTTTGCTTTACCAAAGGCTGTTCAGTTCAGAGAATGAGTTCAGACACCTGTCACAGTATATTGAACTTTAAGTTATCATTATTCACCTGTGCTGTTGCTTTTCGCCAGGTGATCACAAAAGCTTCAAAAACTTCATTTCAATTTTTTTCTATAAAAGATTAGATATTATTTGCTGAAATTCGATTGCAGACCTTATAAAAAGCTTGTGAAAAGCATGTTTAAATGTTTCTTTTTAAATTCAAAAAATTCTGGAACACGGGAAATACTTCTACAACAACAAAATGTATTCACTAATTTTTTTGTTGCAAAAGAAAGAAAGGTGATCTTATGGATGGTCTCATGTCCAGTAATGCTCTATATTCCCTAGGTGAGTGTGTTAACTGTTAGGCTGAAGCCATGTTCTTTTTTCTTTCTACACTACAAGGCCAAGAGGAGTAGAGTGCACCCTTCTCAGGCTTTCCTTTAAAAGAAGTGGCTAAGGTGCTTTCCTATTTTAAAAAAGGGAATTAAACACAGGCTTTCCTCTTCTGGGTGAATTACCCAGTCAGTGGGCTTCTTATGACACTTGTGCTTCTTTATGCTTCTTTATGCTTCTTTATTCTTCACAGCAAACAAACCAACTGACCCCAGAGGAACCATTTCTACTTTCTTTTGTCTGCATTTCTGAATAGAGGTGACTGGGATTTCTGTGGATGCTGGGTACAGTCTAAAGCCTCAGTACCAGACTGGTCCCACTGAGGACTTAAATACTTCTACTGTATCAGTGTTTAGAGGTGCTTCCACATGTGTTAGGATATTTAACTTTTAAAGTCTACGGGATAGCCAGGTATCAAATTTAAGCTTAATTAATATCATTCAGGTATCATTAGCTTTTCATCTTTCTTCACTTATAAAGAATTTAGCTTAATGTTGCTTTGGCATGGACTTTATTTTTAAACATAATAAGCTGAAGGTTCATATGAAAGTGCTTGTTTTACTTTCCACATATAGCCATAGCTTTCTGTGGCATTAATGGGAGCTATATGTGAAAATATTGAAAAAGGAACAGGCCCTGAATAATTTATAAAGATGAACTACCAATAAGTGACTAAATTACCAGAATAATATAACAAGCACATGAGGACTAACTGGCTCAAGAGCTGCTAATGAAATATGCAGCCTTTCACCTATGATGTCTACCCATCTGTCTTACCTGGCTAATATATTTATGTAGTCCCTCTGAAACATACTATCCAAATTCATTATCAGTTATTTCTGTAAAAAGCCATTAAAAAAAAAAAATCTCTTACCTGCTACAAAAAAAACAGTTGCCTATTCAGAAAGCATAAATTGTCTGAATACTTGTTAACGGCCTCTTTTCATGTCTTCAGTTAGCTTTAGAAATTAAAGCCTAAGCTTGTCCTATAAACAGAAAAAGTCTATAATTCACCAGAGTATAATGAAGCAAATGATTATTTCTGAAACACCTACCCTGCTTGTCAGCCCCTAAGCACTTCAACAAAGCACTCTGAGTCATTCTTATAAAGAGGTGGTGTGACAGAAGAAATGAGCCACAGGTTGGAGATCCTCAGGCAAATGCAGGCCAGTGCATATGGTACATCATTACGAGTCTGATTTTAATGAAGTTTTAGAGCCTTAAAATTCACATCACAGTTGGTGTTGATACGCATTTTACTGTTATTGCCTTTCATTTGCCAAGTAAAGATAATTGATGTCCTTTACTTAGAGAATTTGTAGATTTTGGAGCTGTCTGTTTTTAATAGTGATTTCTATTTTTTTTTTCCTCTTTGTATGTGTGTGCATGCTTTCCTTTATATTGCTTTTTATATTGGGTCTAATGATTTTTTTAGTGTTTTTAAAATAGAATCAGCAAGAAAGAGACTTCTTTATGCAACAGAGCAAAATTTCATTAACATCTCCACTGACATCAATGAAATTATGTGTAAAGAAAGATTACAATAACCTTGAGTAAAAATGGAAGAATCTGGTCCTTACTGAATATGGCTTCTGTAAACTCATCCAGAATCTAATCTATCATTCTATCACTTAGCTAGAAGATTGCATTACAAGAAATGGAGGGGACCTTAGTTTCTATTTAATGCTTTTTTTATAAAGAAAATCTTTGAAAATATTGGCAAATAGTAAAATGAGCAAGAGACAAATAAGCAAAGACGAACAGAAATAAATGGAAGAACCTAAAAATGAAAGGGATGGGGGAAAAATAAATAAATAAAAGGAACAAGAGAATAAAGTTTCAAACACTCACAATCCATCTCTTCCAGAGAAAGAAATATTAAAATAATCATTGATATACTGCATCTATTCACACCTGTCTTTCACTTGTTTTATTTTGCTATGTGATCTTCCACTCTTCATTCAAACGCCTCCTGGGCCCTTGGCACTTGCAGGTTCAAGATCACGGTCATTGCTGGTTTAGAGTTCTTTGCCAAAAGAAGTTTTTAGATTGTTACTATCACACTTACAGAAACAATATTTGTGGAAAAATATATGAACAACTAAAAATTCAGAATTAATATTCAAAATTAACCTTATAACATTCTGCCTGCTTTGGACCTGCTATGTCCCAGATCAACGAACTCCAGGTCCTATGTCACATGTGAGCAGTATATAGCTTACGAGAAATATAGTTTGAAGTCTTCTTTAAATAATACAAGCTTGAGTACTGCATGACACTGCATTTCTTTGGAGTATTCTGGATAGTCTGAAACACATTTCAAATTCATCCTTTTCTATATTAGTAATAGATTCACTTTAAAGAAAATAAAAATATTTTGGTTTTAAAGGCACTATCCATATGCAAAAGGTTGTTATTTAAGATCAGATATACAAGCCTTGATTTCAAATAACAAAATATTTGGGGGATATAAAGCAGCTATCAGCAAAGATAGGTCAGGTTTAGTCACCTATTAATCCCTTGCCGGGGAGTGAGTAGTCACAGACCTTCTCAGAGTTTTCCCTGCTTCACCCTGGCCTGGTTTTTCTGTCTTCAAACAGTAGCATCTTATAATTTGTGTAGCACAGACTTTTAAAGCAATTTTCCACCTGTGTCCTGCACCATTCACCAAGTATTTGTCTGGTTCTGCCACACAGCTCTGAATCCCTCCTTCTGTAGCCTCCCAATATTATGCAATGAAATGGTGAAGAGATTTGAGTCTCCCTTGACTTACAGGCTACTGACTCTGGATAAATATTTCAAGAAGGGTCTTGTAAAGCCTCTACCTTGAAAATCTGTGGCCTGGCAGTTCTAATTCTACCATTTCAAACCTTCATCATGCATGCAACATTCACTGAAACTTTGTAATAAAGCATACAGTTCCTGTACGGGAGAAACATTTCCTAATTATATTTCCGTAAATGTCACCAGCATTTTCTTCCTTACATATCATTTCTTTATTTGAGTTAAAAGTGCTAAAGGACTGTGGCAATAGCATGTTTTAACAGGCAGTCCCAAAAGCAAAGTCACATCCATTAATTTTATTTCAGCTATGCAACTCACTGCAGGTGTAGGATAACATAAAAGAAAAGCCTTTCAATTTCTGTTTTTCTTTTCTTTTTTGAACTTTTCATGAAGGTTTACTAAAAGATTAGGTTTCTTTAGTCTGAATTCTGTGTTGAAAACAAGGTTTAATCAACCATTACACTGTATACACTGGTCTGAAAAGGGCAGTTATATTGATTCAGCTTTGAATCAATCAAGACAGTTGATCACCTAAAGAGTAAAAGTAAAAGTGTGGCCCCTTCTGGTGGGAAAATGAGAGGAGTTATCCTAGTTACAGGGGAGGTTACTGTTTCTGTCAACGTTCACACAGATAAGAGGAAATCTGAGCTGATGTAGTTGAACACACAGACCACCCTAAGGCCCAGATTTTTAAAATTAATAATCTGAGATGACATGCTCTGGCACAGAAATAGAGTGGAGGGATTAGACCACAAGATCACAGAACTGGAATAACTGGAATAAACAGATTTTGCCTCAAACCAAACTAATCAAAAGAAACCAGTCTATGTCAGAATGGTGAACTATCCTTGCTAGAGAAAGACGTGATAAAGTCCTTCATAGAAAAAATCCTGTGAAGGCTGTGCCACCAAGAGACGCATAAGACACAGGAAGCTGGTGTAATCAAACCACAGAGGAAAAGAGTACACTCTGGTGAGGTTAGAGACTACAGCTCCTGATATGGGCATCATCAGGAGACCATAAACTGGAAAGATTAGAGAGAAGGAAGTGCTGAGAGTAGTATCTTACAATGGTCAGATGCACTGTGTAGTCCTAGCAGACCTCAGTAATGTTAATACAACTGTGCCCTGAAAATAAGCAATATCATCTCCTTAGCCTTGAGGGAAAAGATAGCTACCATGCAGGAAAGCAGCAGGAAAACTAGCTAGTGCAACTAGCACTAAAGCTAGTGCTTTATTTTAAATAAATGATATATTTCTTCATTAATAGCAAATTTAAGCATATTTAACAGAGCAGGGCTGGAAGGCAACAAAAATGGCAAACAGGATAGAGAGAAGAAGGAAAATGGGGTAGGGTCTAATTACTTTCTTCAACTACCTAATGGGTGATTATAGAGAAGACAAGGCCTTTTTTTTTTTTTTTTWAAWRYKCACAGTAAAAGGGCAAGAGGCAATGGACAAAAATTGCAGCAAGGGAAATTCCAATTAGATAAAACAAAAACATTCTTCATGATGAGGATGACCAAACACTGGAACAGATTATGCAGGGAGGCTGTGGAATATCCATCCTTGGAGACATTCAGAACTCAGCTGGATGTGCTCCAAGCACTCTAAGGTAACTTTTAAGTTGTCTGTGATTTGAGCAGAAGGTGTGACCAGCTGACCTCCAGAGGACATTCTATCTATCAATACCTTGAGGCTTCCATGCTAAAAAAAAAAAAAAAAAAAAAAAATACTAAGAAAAAAATTAATTATTTTAGCTTTGTGTTCATTAAGTCAATGCTATGAATCCATCAGTTAGCTGAAGACACTGTGCTGGCAGACCCTCATAGAACTCTGAATATGGCTTTGACGGATTGATTTTCCTTACAAAAGGCACAACACTGACAGTCAGGTCTGTATATGTGGTGGCATCACAGGGGTGTGAACACATGGTAATAGAATGAGATCACTAATCTGTTGTCTCTTTTGTGCTCTAAGTGGAGTTTTGAACCCTGATCTCCAGAGAGAAGAGTCTAGTGCACTGACCCGTTTCACAACTATCCTCAAGTCTCTGGCTGTGACTTACTACTAGGATGGCTCATGGACCTGAAGAGGAAATATTTACTGAACAACCTGCTAGCAGAGGATGAGGAGGGCAGAAAGGAGAGAACCATGTTAAATAGAGATCAGTATAACTGAATTTCAATTGCTTAGTGATCCTGCACCTCTCTGCTCTATGCAGATTTTTTTTTTCTGTAACTGCAGAAAACCCAAAGGAAAATTTGTCAGTGTTTCAAAAGTGTCTTTAAAAAGCTAAAAGATAAACATAGAAGAGCATATTTCAAATTACTTAGAGGGAAAAGTAAATCCCAGATAGACAGTCACCCAAGTTTGTAGCCTGTAGCTAACAGCTAATGGATAGTTAGCCAGAGGCTGGTTGGAAGCCTGAAGGGGAAATAAGCTGGAAGTTTCCATCCAATATATTTGTGGTTAAGTATTTGCTTCACAGAACTGACTCTTCAGCAATGACCTTCTGATATGGTGTCAGCATACAAGGCTTGAAGTTCACAGTTATATCTAGTAGTCTATGTCATACCTCGTCAGTCTCTCCACAGTCTCAGCCATGGGGGAGTCCAGACTTTTGTACTTCTGGACTCTGATACTGTGCATTTATGGACAATTTTTCTTTATTATTGAAATAATCAAATTATGCTAAACGATCAAATTACAAGGAAAGCTCTAGGACAATTGCTTCAGGTTCCAGCTTTTGCAGTAGTTTCTCTAAAGTGAAGAAGTTTTCAATGTGGCATCTTTCAGGTTAACTATGATTGTTGACAGAATAGCTGAGAACACAGGAAGATCATTCTTTATCTCACGCTTTGGGGCAGTAGGTTAGACCTGTATTGTTAGCAGCAACTAAGATTTTGACAACATTTACACAGGGGAAATGGTGTCCCACATAAAATTTACCTTTGATAGTTCTGAAAGAGCTTGTGTATTCATGTGACAAAGTGCAGCATTGAAAGAAAATATTTGCTTGCATCCTGGAAGCGGTATTAGTTGCATTAATTTGATTCTGTTTCCAGGTTAATTTACCCTTGTCTCTCAGCAGAAATAATTATCTGGGGCATGACACTTACATTGCTATACTGCTTCCAATTTCTGAGCTAAATGTTGCTGAGCTGTTTCAGGAATCTTTCTACAGTTTGCGTCTGGGACCTTATGTCTCAGAAAGCCAAAACAGCATACTGTTTATTTGACAGGTTCTGTCCTAYGTATGGCTTAGTCTCTTAACTTTTTTAGGCTATCCACACTGTGGAAAACTGCCATACCACCTTATTTATCAATTTCAGATTTTCTTGTAATTTTTCTACATGAATAATAAAACTTGGAGGTAATTCAAATGGAAAGTCAGCCTCTGTCCCTAGACCCAGAGAGTAAATAGGGTGTTACTGAAAGGTAAAAACTCTATGCAACTCTATATATTATAGTTTATATAATACTAAAGGCTCCATAACAGTGATCTGAAATCCAAGGTTAATAAATCAGGAACTGTACCTTGCTCCTGACAACCCCAGAAGTTACCTGAACATTCATTAATTAATTCTGCACTCACAACACTTCTTCAGTTGGAACGTTTGTGATTCATTTCAGGTCCAAGAGGTGTTTGATGCCAGACCTAAGATAAAAAAACAGGAATCACCAATCTGCCTTCTATTTTGTTGTCAAGCCAGTGAAGACCTCTCTTTCCATGACCAGGCATGAAAACAATAAATTAGCTTTCTTGTCTTCCATAGGGTGAAGTTGAAACACTAGTAAATCAGGACTGGTGTAGTGAAGGAGGGAAAAGTCTGATGCCAACACACAGACAGTTGGTGTAAACACTGAATCTGTACAATAATGAGTTTCTAGTCCAATATAATTTCCAAACAAACATCACAAGCACAGTTCCAAATTTATGGTTATGGTCACCAGAAATATTTCTGCCTTCATAGGTTTTTATAATGAAATTTGCCTATGTGTATAAACATGAAACACTCAGAGAGTGTGTCTTGGCATTAAGTAATGAGAGACAGCACTCTATGATATGCTGTCTCCCATTTGTGGTACAGGGTGTTTTCTCTTGGTCAATTGAATATTTGGCCCCTGGTTTGCATCAGGCTTTTGTCCTGACCACTTTACAAATTAATAATGTTTACAGTTCTTGTATGTCCCTATGACAAAGATGTTGGGCCCCAAATGCAGATGTTAGGAAGGTCACCTGGAACAGGGATAAGACAAAGACCAGTGGAAAAACCCACATGACCCTTAGTCCGATATTAAGAATCTGCAGATTTGGACTTACGGAATGCGTTTTTGGAATGCTTCCTTGAACAGAAAAAAGAGCATTCCTTTAAAGTTACCAAATTACTGCTGCATTTAATCCATTTTCTTGCTGCAAAGTGTACAATACCAAGAGAACCACACACACAAGCAATGAAACACTACATCATATTTTTAGTGAAAACAATGTAGAAAATGAGACAGAAAAAAAAAATCTTTGAAAGTATTATTTCTTAAGAAATCACAAAGATGCTGTCAAACATATTTCAGTAAGCAGTAAATGAACCCTGCTTGCACCATAAATCATTAATGCTTAATCACCAGCCAATGCCTCAATAAGCTCACTGGCATGAAAACTCTAAGATACTCAAAGGATAGTTCTAGCAAATCTGGCATGCATGGTTGGCTTGTGTGCTTAATTACTGTTTATGCGTTGGCAGTATCCAAGCAGTTGTATGTAATAAATAGAACACTCTCACACTGTCCAGATGGTTTTAGATTCAAGGCCTAGGGAGTACGTTTGAAGATTACAGGCCTGATTTACTAACAATTCACACCAGCTCAGTTGCTGAAAATCATGCTAATAGCATACGTTTCATCAATTGCAATCGGAAATAAATATACTATTAATGATTATTTTAAAATGCATTTTATCTTCTGTTTAGCCACTCATCAAAGGAAATGTAATAATGTTGTGATCTGAGGGATGAAACAGCTGTATTTATGTAGTGTCCAGTTGGTCTGAGAGAAGAAATGTGTTCTTTTAAACAGAGCAAAGGAGTGCCAAGCAGAGATAATCCAAGCTATTTCTGAAAATGATACTTTAGGTATTAGAATCAGCATAGCTTCTTTAGTGTGATGATCTGCCTTAATTAATTTACACAATCAAGAATTAGGGGCACAATTGCATTAATTGTTTCAGTCTTCATCTTATTTATAAATTTTTATCATTTTCAGGACAGGCAACACATTTTTGGTAAATAATAAGTTTATTAAGAACTACTGTCTTTTTCATCCCAAAACTGAGCTTTAGGACAGAGTAAGATCTAGAAATAAACCTAACTGGAAGCCTTTAGAGTTTATTATTTATTAAAATCCTCTTTAAAGCTTTTTTTTTTTTTTGAGGTACCTTCTGTAATGGGGTGGGGAGAGTTAGGGTGTCATCAAGATATTTTATCTTGATATGTTAGACTATATTTTAGATGAATGTGGAAATGTACTCTACCACATTGATAGATATTCATCTCTTGCCTTTACTGTTCAGCCACTGAATGCCTTAGTCTGGTAATATGCTTTATATCACTAGTTCTCGAGTATGGGACCTTTAAACATGTTACCTTTAAAAAACTGTTTTTTCCTTGTTTAGATTTAAAGTTCAAGAAATGTTTGCACATTGTTGCTGAGATTTTCATCATTTGGTGATTCAGTCAAAAGACAGAATTTTACTGAGTCTCTCTCTTTTGAGGAGATTGATATTATGTACAGTAAATATCTGATCCTTTGTTTCTTCAAAATCTAATGACTGGAAGAATTGTTTCCTGCAATCTGATAAGAAAAATCTGTAGGGGTCAATCTCATATCAAATAGGAGTGACCTTCCTCTGGTATATGAAGCCAACCATAACACAGATTGGTGTATCTTAATATCATAATTATATCATCTTAATATCACAAAATATGTTCTTCTAGAAAACATAGTATTTGCTTATTCTAGGACCACGTTCGTCTTAATATTTTTAATATTGTAAGAAATGAGAAGTTTCTGATCTTGTTCACAAAACAGTTGAACAGCAACAACAAATGCAGAGCAGTTGCCACCAGATTACACAGAAAAAGAGAACAAAATTTGCCTGTAGACATATTTTAATGACAATAGACTCTCTACTTTTTTATCATTATATTTTTTTTTTCCCAAGCAAGGTTTTGTGTATGGAATTAATTACACTCAAAAGTCATTCCTGGATCATTTCTACAGCAGTTTGTGAGCTCATGAGGTCTTGTTTGAAAATCATGTATGTTGTAATGAGTAATTTTTAAGATATGAATGTTACTTGTATAGTGTTTTTTATCCAGCTGATCAGTGATTGTTTTCCTCTGGCTAATTCTGATGCAATAGCCTACGTAGCATATTGTCTTGCCAGTACCTGGTGCCCTGTGAATAAAATGCAATCATATTTTGATCTGATATTGTTTATATTCTTTTTTTTTGTTTTTTCCATAGTCATTCAGAAACCTTTTTTTTTTACATGAATGTTTGATTTTATCATACATAGTGAAGCATTTTTTGTGAAAATGAAAAGAGCTTTATATTAGAAATGTTTTTCCAATGTCTTAGATAGAGATATTGCCACTGCCGATGATTAAAATTGCCTGATATTTTGCATAATAAAATATTGCTTTCACTTTTTTCTAGCTTTGCCATAATTTAAATGTCTGAATAATATTTTTCATGCAGGACATCTAAGAATAGTTTGGAAAGTATCATTTATTATTTTCCATGAATGAGTAGCTGCCGTATGTCCAAAGACATATTTCTGTGCTTATTTTCTTTATACAGCTCAGCGCGTTTCTTCGAATAGCTATTGCACCCTGTTCATGTGAAACAAATTATTAAAATCTGTTGCAAGGATAGTCCTGTCTCGACATTTTTCCTTTTGCTTTCCACACCTTAATTTGATCAATTCCATTATGAGGGAAAAAACATCAATTACTACATGTTAAAATCCTGAAGCTAACAATTTTGAAGATTCTTGCTGAAGTGAGAATATTTCATTGTATGGAATAATTTTGCCCTACATTTCCTGCAGAAATTCATATTGGCCCAATCACCAGAACTGAGAGCCTTCCAATGATCTCACCTACCAGCATTCAGGTATGATAGAAGAGAAAAATATTTGATTTGAATGTTGAAAGAGCAGCTCACAGATCTGGGAGAAGACAGAGACAGGAAAGAACTTAGGAGACAGAAGTGAAGCAAGAAGGGGAACGAGGAGGAAAGTAAATAGGATTGGGAGATACAGCATCTAAATTAAAAATGGGATTGAGAGGTGGGAAATTATGATTGCCTGGCAAAAGGAATTCAGAAACAGGAAAATATGGATAAATGTTCAGTGACTTGGTTACACAGAATCATCATGAACTTGCATAAAGGGAACAAGTTAGAGACGACTAGGCAACATAAAGTTCCAACAACAAGTTATCCATGGTCATGCCTACATGCATGTGTGATCAACCAATAACCCCTACAATGGAAGAAGGCTCAGAGGAGATGGGCAAGAGTGAGATGCCCATGAAGCTCAGGAATCATGTAGGATGCAACTTGTTAATCAAAGTCAGTTCTCTATGCAATAGCTGTATCTCAACACATAGGACACAGAGGATGACCTTTATGTTAGATAAGCAGATGTATCTGTTGAGTGGATCAACTCGTGTAAACGTTTCTTCCTGAGTTGATCAGAAGAAGTGAATGTCTCCCTGAGATTAGCCAGACCAGCACAAGGGAAGTATATACATGGTCCAACATAGAGTATAAAACCTGAACAACTAACAAAGGAATTTTGAAGAGAGCAACGGGCTTGAGATGGCTTCAACCCGCGTATTTCTTCCCGGCGACTGGGGATGCCCAGTGTCATGACGGTGAGCATAGTATAGAGACTGGTGATGGCAGTCACATTGGTGCTGTGATTGAACTGCATAAGTGTACATTTGAATTGTGATTTCAGCATATTGCTGAATCACTCTGCTAAATCAAAAATCCTGTGTAACATCAAATATCTTCAACATAAACTTTTTTATTAAACATTGCACTCTCTGTATGTGTGGAATATCTAATGAACCTGGTCAGAGAGTACTGAACTCCAACACTGAACTGAAACGCATTGAAGCTACTAATCAGATCACACTATTCCAACCACATCTCTCAGTCCTGAAAGCAGAATAGCTTTTCTAAAATCACTCTGACTATGGATTATCCATTTTTTGTTTCTATTCTGGAGATGGCCTAGTTTCCATTAGCTCTGGCAGTTCTTTATCATGCTTTGTTTGGAATGGAGGTTTGACTAAGAGTATTTGCTACAAAAATATTATTAAAAAAAATCCCAAATACCTTTGAAAATGCTTATTAAATATATCTCACTAAATTGCATGATCAGTGAGAAAGGTAGCAGAGGGAAAGGATCCAAGTCTTAAAAGTAAATGGTCTACAGCAGTTCAGCTAGCTCTCACTTGGGTTGAAAAAGGATTTCCTCTGTTGGCTGGATTTTCAAAGGGCAGCCATACAGATCCTTAAAGTACGGTACCATTCATTTTCTTAGGCACAAGGCACCAAATAATAGTACTTAAAGATGTTACTAAAATATATTTACTTAAAGGATCTGTCTGGTTGTTTTCATTTCTTTACATTGTTATCTTACATTTTCATAAGTTGTATCACAAGTCCAATGTATTCTTGTTTCCTTTTGACACTGTGCTTTTATATCCTAGAGAAGCTGAAGAGATAGCTGTGTAAAGGTTGTCAGGAAGAAGTAATGGAAAAATATCTTCTTGGCTCTACTTCTGAATTTATGGAACAGTTTTATTTAGTTGAAAAATAAAGATTTAAAATTGTGTTATCATAAAAAAGGATCATTATTTTATAGTTAATGATGGTATAGTAGTATGTTCAAGAACACAAGCAGATGATACGGCATTCTCCAACCAGCAGCATTATTAAGGAATGACCTGAAAATATTGACATTTGTAAGATGTAAGAGGACATTCTTGTACCACAAACTAAAGCTGTTAATTTATCTCTTTTCACACTTTCCTTCAAATGAAGTTATACAGTGATAGTATCCAAACAGCTATCTATTGCAAAAGCTATAAATGCTGCAATAACAAAGTTAATAGGATAATTCTAAGTTGTCATTCTGAAATACTGATTAAAGCAATTGTTAAACTGAAATGGCTGTGCCTGTTTATAGGGCATAAATTTAGGGACAAGTCTATATAAACACATTAAGAACTGTATTTCAGTGGCATTATAGCCTTCCAAGGAACTGAAAGCTGATAACTAGTAACTGATAGATAAATTTAGCATTGCTCAGACTCATAGAAACAAATTAAAATGAAATAAAATTATAAAATCTCGTCTCCTAAAAACCTCTGAAAATTTAACATATGCATTGCTTTTGAAGAACTGGAATCTATTCATAACTTTGTGCAAAAACATATTTTTACACTATAGTAAGATAGTTAGGTGTGATAAGCAAATAAGAAGAGATAGAGAGACAAATGAACTGATTTATCAAACATTCAAAAATGAGTATGAAAGAAAAAAACAGGTTTTAGAGCTTGACTTCCTGACTCACAGAAGAAGGAATGTTATACTATACATTCTGACTTACAATATTTAAAAATTATGCAGCTAAACTCAATGAGAGACAGAGATTGAATATAGGAACAACACCAGTTGTTGTGCAAATTAAAGTTTTTGTGGTTTTTAACTAAAAAGAGATTTAGGGACAGCAAGTTGCACATCTTAAAATTCACTGTAGCAAAGGTGTCATCTTTTCTTCATTCTAGAATACTATGTTATCTTCCCCCCAAAAATCACACTATATCAGGTAGATGGGAATTCACTGATGGCCGGATCATAATTCACAGCCTATTTCCTCCTTAGGTGCTGAATACGGATACCACTTGGCTGCTTCTCCTCTCCTGGCATACTGGCCGGCCAATGTGGGGAATAATTCTCACAGCACWGGCTGCTGACTGTCACGACTGAACTAGCATGGAGGTGGAAGCAATCTTCATGAGCTTTAGGACTTCCTTTCTTCCTGAAGAATAAAGGACAAGCTGTGTTTGCCCGAGTCACAATCTGGTAACTCATATTATTTGGGTTGTCCAGCCAGCTATACACTACTTTTACTTAGAATTCACAGTATATGTTATTTACTCCTGAGTTAAATCTCTGCTATGCACAGTGCCTACATCACTACCATTTTTAAAATCTGATTATAGAAACAAATATTAATTTGAAACTTTATAGGAATCCAATGAGGAAATGATGGAGAAGGCAAGCAAGCATGGCTGCCTAAATTGGCAACAGACACACCTACTGTGCAGTGTGAATGAGCTTTGAGAACACAGATGTCATCCAAGATTGTGTCTTATGTCCATGAAACAGTCCTTTGCTAATGTGGGAGGGTTAAAAGCAGAAAKGGGTGAAAATCTGATTCATCAATATAAATGACAGGTTCCTAAAACTATGTATATCCACAAACTTTGCATTTAAATATCATCTGAAAATATTGTAAACAGTGATTTTATGTCTTTCTACAAATCATCAATAAATTTAAAGAATAATTCAGGCTAATACTAGGCCTTTCTGTGATGCTACTGCTCTCTAAGAGTGAAAAATTTCCCATTTCCAATTATTTTTTTGAACTATATGGTATTTAATTTTTGATCAATTCAGTGTAGTCCACTTTCATTTTACTTATAAATGTCTTATTTTAAAGCAAAATACTATACCAGCTTCCATTAAATGCACTTATTAAGTAGCTTACATCAGCATAATTATCAATCATCGGACCCATAATTTCATTTAAAAAAAAAAAGTATTGAGTCTGTTAGACACCTACTGGCCATAAAACTGTTTGGAGTTAATTTGGTGATGTTCCTTTAATTCTGCACTTATTGCATCTAATTTCAGTTTTTGCATGTTTTAGATGTTACTACCCAGCCGAAAGTTAATTACATGAGCCCGATATGCATTTTTTTTTCTTCAAACAGTGTTATGATTTTCCCATCACTCCTTAGAAAGCTTACTAACATGCTACCTGATGATAATAAATAGCACTCATGGTTTTAGAATGTTCATCAGACAATTCTTTGTTGTCTTCACTTTTAGTAATCCATGATTTTTACGTTACAAATATTTAACAATACACTTTTAGTCTATTTAGCAATAGACTTTTCTGAATTGTTGGCAATTATCAGCTTTATCTATGCTAATATTAAAAAAAAAATTGTTAGAATTATATATGTCTTTACTATATCCACGTCCTTAATAGCTCTTTGGGCTAGTGATCATATATTGGCTTTCATGGACACTTTTAACTTATTTATACTGCCAGCTATTTTCCCATTTGCTATTTTTGTTAGATTTTTAATGACTACTTTCTCTCTTAACGGATATAGCTTTCTAAATAAAAAAGTCTTCTGTGATGCAGAGTTGTGTGTTTTATGAGGGATGGGTGGCACCTAATAAAACATGTTCACTTTCTGTTAAACATTAACATTCTTCCCATGCAATTTTGTAATTGATGGGTTTCAGCTTTAGGAAACTGGCCCTTTTAGAATAGCAAGACATTTATTACAGGCTGAGACTATGCTGCATTTTTCACTTAACTAGCATCTGAGCAAACCACCTTTTTAGTGCAGCAATTAATTCTTTGCCAGAATGAGACTATAGTTTGAATTGGTGTTAGATTTCATTGTTTTATTTTTTATTTTTTTTAGAAAATTCAAGGAGAGTTTCAATAGATAATAGATACTTAGCACTTGAGCCACCTAAAATAAAATATATAATTGCTTATACAATATGGATAGAAATGTAAAGAATTGCTCATCTCGTGTCATGCAAACTGGAGATCTGTATCCTTCATGGATATCTTTCTAATGTGTTAATTAGAACACTGATCCCTTCATATCACTGAACTGAGGACAGCATGGGAAATAGATCCCCACAGATCAATAAGTAAAGTGAAAAATCAAAAAATGATTAACTGATTCACAGTGTACATAAAACTCTAGAGAATACAGCCAGCCTTTTTGTATTAGCATTCCCTATTTAGGCAAGTAGAAGCAGCATGATTTTTTTTCCCCCCCATACATTTAGTTTCACCTGCTAAAGTAATCTTATGTTTGTCCATTTCTCCAGATGGGTCTTAGAGAAGGAACACATGGAGATAACTGTGGGCAGTAACTGTAGCCAAAACATACATAAATGATCCTTTGAAAAACTAGTGACATAAGAATTGAAAATCAAAGGCAAAATGTCTTTTGTCATAGTCTCATGGAGGGTTCTTTTTCTTCCCAGACGTATTTAAATTGTTTGTGTTTACTGATATGTTTTTCGGAATATATTTATTTTATTTGCTGGTTTGGCCAGTTTACTTGAAACAGAAAGATTTATGGGTCAGAATCTGATGCTCATGGGAACTAACTTGCACCAGGTTCACTGACCAAGATTCACCGGGCATCTCCAGGTAACATTGGACTGCCATAACCAGGCTTTTTCTACCAGCTTCAGAAACTTAGGTAGAAGGCTTATGGGAAGAATGATGTGCTGTAATAAGCTCCAGCTGGTAGATTAGACTTTGAGAGTTCATTGCTGTTTGCTGCTGTAACAACTACCGCCTCCAGTCAGAGACCAAAATGCTACTGTACACAACATTAGACAAACACAAAAGAAAACAGCACTTACCCCAAAAAGACATCAGACAGAAGAGGGAATAAAAGCTAACTGCAAGACAATTTGAGGTAGAAAAACAAGCAGTAATTTTAGCATACCAATAGTGCCAGTTAGGTTGGTCAGACCTGCTGTATTATATATACATTGCATAGCTAAAAAAAATTTGCCTGGGGTACTAATTGGAGGGCTGTAAAAGCCATACAGCCTCCCGTCCACCAAGAATCTTGTACTTCTGAACCAGTTATCCAGTTAGAAATAGACCTCCGAGTCTTTAATTCCAATATAGCAACCAATAAAGAGATTCTACAATCTTCAAGAGTGCCAGATTAGGAACTGTTTAGTGTTGTATACTTCTATATATTATCTATAAAAAGCTTGATATCTGAATGATGTCATGTCTAGATGGGGTGGCTTCGTCTTCATATCCTTGTACATTCCTATGTCAGGGTGGTCAGAGCAAAGATATAGTGTTTGTAACCTGTAAAGTCGACATTAATGATATGCCTGTTTCAAAAGATATATTTATTATGTTACAGACATAAAAACAAACCTATACAAATAAACAACAAAACACCTCATATTTAGAGAAAAACAAAATGAAAAAATTATCAAGTTCTGAACCATCTGTTTTTGCTAAATATTTAAGATCTCAGCATATTTAATATTATAACTTTCAGAGCCCTCCAGTGTTTTGCACAGAATTTTCTCCTTTCTTAAAAGACAAAAAAAAATATGCAGTAATTTTGTGCTGAATATAGCTTAGAAGCTGGTTTATCCTCCATCCATGTACAGCAGTCTACTAAATCAACAACTATATCGTTGTTTTAAATTTGTCATTAAAATTGTTAAATCTAAAAAGAATAAGTTTAAGGGTATACATGAACAGCTCTAAGCACAAGAAGGAATCTGGAATAGATGTGAAGAAAATTATCTGAGACAACGATGTAAATCTGATCTGAAACAAAAAAAAGAAAGCAAGATGAATAATTTGTTGCATCCTCCAGGTACACAAAATACTTAATAGGTCTTTCCTCAAAAATCAAGAATGAGTCACTCCTTAAAATAATATTTCCATATCTTCATTAAGATAATACATTTTAAGTATACAGAAAGATATCTGAGTCTTCGGAGTGATCAGGAAACATGTATGAGCTGAAGAAGCAATAATACACATTCTGAAAGTCTTAGGGAGAAGAACACTTTCTAGAGTAAGATAAATGGTAAGTAAATGGGGTCATTCAAATAACTGCAGATGTTACTAAAAAAAAAATCTATTAGCTAAATCAGAGTATCACAAATTCAAAATACAATTTGACAGTTTATATTTGTGAAAATATTTTCCTCTTGTAGGAATTTACAATGACATCCATGCACGTAATAGTTGGAAAAATCAAGGGCTAAAATGACTCGATTGATTCACTCCGAGAATGCTACAGTTCAATCAGAAAATAACAATGAAAACAAATAACAAATTCTTGCTAGTCTTTACTGTCTTCTCCTCAGAAAAAAATGATTAGCTGCAAGATTTCACTCCTTTTCAAAGCCTCCAGTGTGACTGGCTGAAATTATCTTAGGGTCTGGCCTGTCTTGCACACTACAGCAATTTGTAGCTTCTTCGCTAGTGGAGACAGACTGATTAATAAACACGCAACACAGAAGACACAGAAAAACACAACTGTCTCAGGAATAGTTGTGAGCACAGTGATTGTGAACATTAGCTTCACAGAGCAATAGGCAAAACATATTCTTTTAGACAAGCTTCTCAGAACAGCATCAACAAGTCGAAGGAGGTTCATTCCCACTTGAGTAGAGGTGGAAAACATAAAAGGAAAATGATTTGCATATGCATTTTGAATAAAATACTGAAGTATTTTAAAACCGTGTCACATGTGGTAAATACCAAATAACGGTCTAACCAGACACACCTATATAAGCAATGGGGGGGACAGTCTCCAGGTTCAAGTCTTAGTTCAAACTTCTAACAATCAGTGGGAAATCAGGTCTAGAATTCTCATTTAGGGCCTTTTCTGGTTAGAAGTAATCTAAAAGAAGCAATATTCCATTCTTACCCTAAATTCAAAGAACACACCAAAAAAAAGTCATCATATTCATCTGTTTTGTTTTGCCTTATTTGTTTCTGACTGTGTAGCACAGCTGTATAGAACATAGTATTTAAATAATAATATGAAAAAAAAGAAAGTGTTCCAGAACTCCAAAGACTCTTGAGATATTAGATAGGTGTGAAATTTTTATGCTTCTCTTTTGAAAGCTGAGCACATACTTCTTTAGTATGTGTGTTCAAGAAGCCTTTTCCTGGAAAGTTATTTATCTCCTTCTATAGCATTTGACAGAGTGATTTCTCAGAATATGAGCTGATAATATTGTTCCCCAGAATTACAGTTTTTTAAGAAATATCTCTTGACTGACATTCAAATTTAATAACTTTCTAACTTTTAGGCAGTAGGAGTTATGGGCTTCACTCCCTTTAGAAAATACGTCACTTGTATTCAGTAAAGCTTTATACAAGCACTGTTGAGCTGCTTTTTGATTTTTCAAGATTTGAAAGAATAAAATAAGAATTCCCTCTTGTCAAAGGGGTGCAAAGTCTCACTGAAAATTAGACCAAAAATAGGAGGCATTTTCAATATGGATAAGGTGGTATTTTTTTTCGATATGTCTATTTTTAATTCATTTTAAGATTATAATTTTTTTTTTAATTTCCAATTTTCCATGTTAACAAGAAAATTAAATTCCTAGTTTAAAATTATGGAAGCCAGTTTGGGGGTCTTTTCATTTTTTTTTTAAGAAGTAATGTTTCTAAATTTTGAATTGCATGTTTTGTCAAGATGAACCTTTGCAGAAGTTGCTTCAGCTTTAGTAACTGATGTGCTCTATCCAAAAAGGAAAAAAAAAAAAATTCAGATAGATAGTGAAAAAAATGTAAGACTTCACATATGGTTTTATGCATTTAATTTTCAATCTGAGGGTTGAAAATGGATCCCAAATGTTTTCTTTCACCTATATTGTTCTTTTTTCCCCCAATAACACAGAGAGGAAGATTTAAGGTTGTGTTGTTAAACTCAAAGATAACATTAGACAACAGGTACTGGGCAATGAACCTGACTGACATTAATCATTAGCAGGAAACTAGAGACCTGCAAAACTTAGGATGCTTCACTGTCATCTGTCTCATGCCAGAAAGCATCAAAAGTGACAGGACATGAGATCCCAAATAAAGGACACAGTGACAAATACAAATGCTAAGAAATGCCCTTTCCTTCATAAAAATAAGAGAAACCTAGAGTCTATAACCATAAATGGGAAATATTTTCAATATAGAGTAATGAAACCTTTGTATTCAGTTTCACAAAACATTCCATTATTTCATATGGCATCTTTCTTATTGCTCTTCTGAAATGTGTGTGACAAATTAATGCATTTAATGTAATGTTAACTTTCAAGTATTCAGCAGCTTTGAATAGAGTATTTGAACAAACCTTTTGGAATTCAGAGGGAAAAAAATGAATGTTCTATTGACACCAGTACAATATTTTAGAGACAGTGGAACACATATCCCAAGTTTTTGTAAAATATATGAATTTTAATATCTTCCCAGTTTAGCACTTCAGGAACATAGACTATTCAACAATTAGCTACACAAACCATCTCTTTTCTGCAAACCAGAAGGTGTGACTAAATTAATCACATACTTTCCTCTACATTCTTGAAACATATTTTGTAAAGTTAAAAAGCATTTTTTGTATTAAATAAATATRGGGGTATCCAATAAAGAAAATGATGCCAAAAATCATCTTAATACATCATGGAAAGGACTGTAATGACAATGAACTCCGGACATTTATATGATTTCATATAAAATAACCTTCCCTCAACCCCTCTAGAACACTTCAAATATAACAGTAAACATTTTTGCTTACATATTTTTTAAAGAAATACACATTAGACATCCATCATATTCCACCATAGGACAAATTGCCAGATTTTCATGGTAGTGTACCTTTCCATATAGATAATTGGACAATAGTATAAGCAGCAATGTGTATAAAAACTGTAACATTCAAATAGAAATACTTGAAAGCAGGAGCTCTTTGGCTTTAATAAAGACACAGATATGAGTTTGAATTCTGCACAGTTTGTTTCACATCATGGAGAACTCTTCAATCTTCCCTTTCATTTAAATAACAATTATATATACTATTCAAAACAAAAATTGACATGCTTATAGATAGCCTTTTTTAAGCTATATGACCTCATCTGTTGGATATTAATACTAAATAAATAGAAAGTAGACTAGGGTGTGTATTTATAACATCAAGGGCCACTCATTTTGCAGAAAATATGGATGTATTTGCACTTATTAAAAGTAATTATTTTATCCTTACAACAGGTCTGAGTATGACACTAATCAACCAGTTCTTAGAATAATCTTGTCTGTTCACTGAAGGCAAACACATTTTATCGAAAGTTTAAAAAGCGTTTGCTGTGTTTCTCCAGAGGCTTCCATCATAAAAGCACTTGCTCAACAGTTCTCAGGGACCAAAATTGTCATCAGCCCTACCCAGGTGCAATACTGAATGCCTTCTTGAAAGGGGCAGTTGTTAATACTCAACCTACAAAGGGTGCTACAAAAGAATAGGCAATTTAACTGTTGAATTTAAGGCTGGTTTAAGATTAGGAGCAGCTGTAGCAATTTTACCATGTCCCAAAAGTCAATGAAAGTGCTTTTGTTGATATTCGTGGCTTAGTATCATGCTCTAAGGTACAATTGGTAGAGGTTGGAGGAAAGCCCAGAATATAGGGTAGATTAGATTCACCTAACTTATGAGGCAGGCATGCTAAACCCCCTTTTACCATGAAAAGTGTAAAAAGGCATTTTCAGGGCACAAACTGATAGGTTTATTTTGAAGATCATCCTCAAAATATTATGAGTTGTGCCTAAGACTCCACTAAGACTATCAGTCAGATTCCCAGTAGTTATAGAAGGAGTCTAGGGCAGCTGGCAGAAATGGAATGGCTGTATTTAATCAAATGAATTCCTGATAGTCTGAGAAATGGACACAGGATTCTGCCAGGAGATCAGAGTGACTTGCACATTGTTCCTCAGTTTATCCATTACTGTTCCGACCAAATAGGACCACAGTTGTTGCTGCAAGACAACCGACCACCTTGCAGTCCCAGACCATGTGGGTTTTGTGTGGCACGAGGAAGGGGGAAGAAGGAGATACACTGCATGACTCCACAACTTGTTTCAAAGATCAAAATTTACTACACAAGTTACAATGGTACAAAGCAACAGAAGCCTCAGAAGCCAACGTACACTCAATCCCAGGGAAGTAACTGCAGGAGGGCATCCCCATCCCAAGGGGCTCCACAAGTTGGCAGACCCACTGTCACCCACAAAGAGGCCAAGACGGCCTCTGGGGCCAACCTACTTATACCCTTCAGGGGAAGGTGGAGGTGGCGTCACTAGGCCAGCTGCAGTTCTCTTCGCGGAGGCACAGTCCCTGGCTCTTGGCTGCTGCAGGCTTCAACTTTCCTCCATAGTTGCTATGACCGTCGCACCCACAGTCATGAGGGGGTGACTGAGTACCCCCAATGGCAGGTTAGCTGCCTTGAGCACTGAAGAAAGGAGTCTGAGTGACTGCAAATGACTGCTTGACTCTTGCAGTGGGGGGTCCCAGGGAGAGATCTCATAGCTGGGCTAGGAAGGAGTTAATTCCAGTCCGCAATGGGGCCCCAGCAGTGAAAGCAGGGGTTATCTCTCAGGGTCCTGATGAGGAGGAGGCAGTCTTGACCACCACAATTAACACTGCCCCAGCGGTGAGAGGAGGCTTTTGTTTCTCAAGGTCCTGGGGCCCAAGCAGGCCTTATCTCAAAGTCTTGACATCCTCCCTTTTGGAGTGTAAAACACAGGAATTCAGACTGCTTGCAGACCTTGATGACCCGTTCTACAGTTCTTCTTGCATCATAGCCAAACAAGGTAACTAGTTTCTATGTTTCAGTCTGAAATTGCCGGTGACTATGTCAATATGCACTCAGTATAGTTACACTAAAATTGCTTTGCCCTTGTAACATTGTCTTCATAGATGTCAGATGACGTTATTTTTCTTTGTAATCTGATGCTGAAATGAAGTCTCCACAAATTTACATTTTATTATTTTGTCATCATAGTTATCCCTAGAAATGGATATTCCAGATGTGCACAGTAAGATTATTCTAAAAATGTCACAAAACATCCATAGACTTATACTGATTTACCACCCTTCTTTGATGGAGTTCACTTCCACTCTTCAAAGACCTACTGGTATCAACTGATTTGCAGTGATTACTCAGAGCTGCTACTTTCTTGTAAATATTAAGCAATGCATTAAATGAACTTAAGTCCTGAAAGAAGGTTGTGGGAAACATTTTCTGTTGCCACATAGAGAAATATCCTAATGGTCCTAACTATGTTGATCACTTTTAATAGTTAAAAAAAAAAAAAAGAAGAAGAAGAAAGCTTACCCAAAACTGTAGAAAGAGAAAATCAAAGGATTGGAAATTTGTGAGCAGCCATGATTCTCTGAGGAAATTAATATATATTTATAAGAACATTCTACTTTGTGTATGAAATACTTCCCTTGCTGGATAAAAATAAATAACTGACATATTCTAAGAATTTTTAAATTAAGCTACGAGATAAAAAGCAGTTTAACACTTCAAAGATTCCTAATGAGTAATACATACTTCTAGAATAATGACAACTGTAAAGTTACTAAAAGGTATTATCAACAGATACGTCAAATCTGTTGCTGGCAAAGTACAGATACTGTATAAAAATCATGCTAGTGTAGGAGTTCTTCCTGCATAAAACTGAGCAAAAATTGAATAGGATTTTCAGGATTTAGCTCATGCAATGTTATTTCTTAAATAACTCATTTTAATCTCTACAAATACTACTGCACTGAACCTGATAAATGAATAGTTAGGAATCAAAACAAAACAAGACAACATAACAATACATTGCAAGTTATTAGTCAGTGAATAGCTCTTCTTATTTCTCACTTGGGCTACCATTTTACCCCTTAATTCCTAAGTGGGGATCTTCAAAACCTGAAGGCAAACTCTTCTTTATGCCTGAAAGACAAACTCACATTCTTAAAAATGAGCCTAATATTCCTAAACATCCTGCTTTCTGGTTCCTAAACCAACCTTCCTTTGATTAAGCCTCTGCTAAATTTTATATAAAACTCCGTTTAAGCCTTGAGGGTGCCCTACCCTGAAATGTCATATACTAGGGAGATAAAGAACCCCACTGATATCAAGAAGTCTAAGACAGGGACATTATATTCCCAGATCTCCCACACTCATGCCATTCTCAGTTCCAGTTCAGTCAAATGCAATAATAGTAATATCTTACCTTTCTATGCCAATTATCATTCACGAATCTCATTATTTACCTCCTTTGCTAAGTAGTTTATTTAGAACTGAGTGAATAACTGAAGTTTTTGTTTAGTTGCTGAACCAAAAGTCAAGAGAAGAGGGGTGAGTGACCCCAAACAGCAAAACAAAGAATGACAAATTAAATTTTGTGTCAAATAGAAATGCATACTTTTATTGTAAATTCGTACATGTTATGCCTTCTTTATTTTTATCTGTAATTAATTGCTACATTATATTGTTTTATTTTTTATAATTTAAACATTTTTTCACACATTTTTGGCTGAGATTTAGCTGAATTCTACCCAAGCTTGTGAGTAGTTTGAGTCCTCTGAATCTGTATATTTCTGGGGAATTTATTATTTGTTAAAACAGCTCTGCCACCTCTAATGTTATTAGTCCTATCTTATAGCTAGGGAAACCTGAGATACCCAGATAAGCAGCTTGCCCTGAATCAGTCAGCACGCAAACCTGGGAATAGAAGAAAATCTCCTGTGCTTCAGTTAAGAGACCTACCAGTGCCTTGCTCGCAGACTGCCTTTCCACTGCAGCAGATCGGAGCAAAGTGGCTTACCAATACTAAGCTAAATAAATTAAATCCGTTCATATATTCTGAGGTAATCCCCCTGTGGTGTCTGACATAAATCTTGAAAATATGCTCCAGTTAAAATATGAGGTTAGCTTTGGTTCTTGGCTTTTGATTTGCAAATTAGTAACCTTCAGGTTTCATATTCAAAAGAAGAAAAAATGAACTTCCACTTTATTTAAAAGTTAGTTTTGGAAAAAACAAAGCTTGTTTTGCTTCCTGACCTATGCAAGTGTCTTATTTACTTTTTTTGTTTAATTTCATTAATTTGTTTTCTTTTGATTTGCACATTATATCAACAAGCTCTTATCTCAAGCTCTAGGCATCCTTGCTATATACTTAACATGCAATCATGTATTAATTATAAAACCAGCAATTTAATTTTACCTCCCACAACAAAAGATAACCAAACAAGAATATTAATTCTTTTATTAATAATATTAATAGAATATTAATTAAAGAATATTTTCTCCCATCTTTCCAAAGATCCAGAGAAGGAAAAGCTTTTGCCAAATGCCTTAAAACTCCAAAAGATTTTTTTCTTCAAGTTGTGGAGTACATTCTGAATGGATCAGAGAACTTCCCATAGATTGCCAAACTTTGTTTTAAAGTAAGAGAGAGCTGCTCAAAGATTTCTTATGATCACATGTCATCAGCTTTGAAAGACAGCAGAACATATATGAAAAATGAAACTAAGTTGGTCCAGAAAGAAGTAGATTCAGAAATGGGAGTTCTCAAAAAAGAACCATGCTCGCACTTGCATCTTCCAGGACTAACACCAAGATAAGACAAATAAAACAAACAGGTTAGAATGACAGATACTGGTCTGGAAAAGGAGATCATGAATGACCTAGAAACATCACCAGTGAGGTAGTGCAGTGTGTATACCCAGCTTTTTATGATGGGAGGAGAAAGTAAGATAATAAGTTTAGGGCTAATAATCCCCAAATAAATGCAGTTGCTTTTGGATTTCTTGGAATGTTATCAGGTAGTTCCCATAATAAAAATCATAACCATCAATCCATTCCATGTAAGCAGTTTTGTAAGACACCGGTTGAAGTACTCTGAAAACTTTCATGGTACTTACTGAGATTCCTACCCACCCCAGCTTTGACTGAAGTGTAGGTTAAGTGTAGTGAAGTTAAGACAATTCTTGCTGAACATCCCTGGTACAATCAGATACCCTAAGGCTGCATACCCTAAGGGACATCAGATGACACTAGCAGGATGCCAAGTGATTCAAAACACCAGGACATGGTTCTTCATGCAACTGATAGCTGAACTGTAGAAAATTTTGTGGAAAGATATTGCATATGTTAAAAGTTTACGTAATCTCAGGGGGAGGCTAAATGAGTTCACTGAAATCTATTGAAGGCTACTAAATAGACAGAAAACATTCAGCTCTGGAGGTTCTTGAGACGAAAGTGATTGGAGGCTGGAAGAGTGCTATAAGAGAAAGTATCGTGTATTCTTGTCCAGTTCTTATACTCTTCCTTTTATAATTGCTTTTGATCACTTGATCAGAAATAATGCCAAGCTAGATGGGCCTTTGATCCGGTGCAGGATGGCCATTCTTAATTTTTTCATTCTTAAAGTCTTGTAGAGACAGTAAAGCAGAGCAACAAACTACAACTGGACAGAAAAAAAAATGCTTTTTGTCAAATGAGTGAAATGTGAAATATCACAAGAAAAAGTTCATCTGTGTGAAACTATATTCTCCATCTGAAAATACTGGAATAAATATTTAGTGCTTTGATGTTCTAGATTTACTTTTTCTCAAAGTTAATTCCGAATTTATGTACTTCATTTGTTACTTCTTCTTAATTGACATGGATTAGTGTACAAAAGTTGTGGTTAGGGGAATTTATCTTCACCATAATAAGATTATTTAAAAAAAATTCAGTATCTCAATGCAACTCATTTACAAAAAGGTACCAAAGGCTCTTAGGGAAAATCACAGAAAGATATTGATTTTGGTCTATTCTTTGTCTCAAGTGTTTTAACAATACTAATGAAACTAGTAATTCATTTCCTAAGGCTTGAAGAAATAAAAAATGTTCATTTACATAGCTGATAACTCCTAAGTGTTCAGATTTCAGCCACAGTGCACTTGCACTATACTTTAGACTTCTAGCAGAAATCTAATTTAAGAACAGACCTGCATTTTCCAGGTCTGTTTGCAGACAATGTAACTGAACTGAAACTTCCTGCTGTCCATCTCTTCAAAGAAGAGTTTATAACATAGTGATGTTTATTCCTGCTGTCTTCGACAGCCACTGAACAAGTACACTGAAATGTCTAGAAGCACTGATGTGAGAATTTTTTTCCTTTTTTATTTGTTATGAAATGTTGCCTGTATACAAGGAAATATGTTTCCATTGGGGAAGCTTGGATATGCCTGTCATAGGGTATTCAGCAAGATGAAATGTATTATATAAGAAGAGAATTTTGTCATTGGAGTCCTACTGATTTTAGGCAGAGACTTCTGGGAACAAAATTCTCAGTTTCCCCAAACTGATGATTTTTAGTTTAATCATACCCCAAGGGTGTTTTTGCAAAACAGGAGCTCTCTGTCAGACCTTAGAATACCACCCCGCCCGGCAGCCCTGCCATAGCTCACAAAGACTAACTGCAGTAGATTGCAGTGCAGAAGGATGCTTTACCAGTTGTGTGGTCATGGCCTTAATTCCTTTCCCAGAATTCAAATCAGAAATTAAAAAAATAAATTAAAAAAGCATAAGGAAAGTGAAAAGGGAATATGTGTGAAGAGATTATTCTGACTTTACACAAAGAGGAGGATTTTACCAAATGTAATGAAATCCATCAGAACTTTTGAAAAATACAACTGTTAATCTTTGCATTTGTAAAACAAAATAATTAACAAGTGTACAAAACACAGCTGACATATCTGGTAAAAGCTATTGTTTTCTTTGTTCTTTGTGAATGAGTTGGGGGGATTTCTTCTAAGCTTCTTTGGTTCATTAGGCATATTTGAATTAATTTTCAGCTTTTTTCCCTCTTGCATTTCCTTATTTTATAACAACATCTGTTTAACATGGACTTTTTATGTCAAATTAACTTCAATATTTATTTTGCATTTATAATCACCACTTGTTAAAAATCATTCTTGCATTCAAGATCCAAACTCTGCCTTCCTGTTTTGTGCAATTGTTCCCATTGAACTGATTTTCTATCTAATGAAGATATCAGGTATGGGTCAAGGTTGCTGGGAAAAAAAAGTGTAATAGAGGTTAAGATAGGTTCTATTCATTAGTATCACTTAAACTCACAATTTTATCCTCCTTTTCCTAAGGTCTCTATTTTATTCATGGTCTGAATAACAAAAACCAGCATTATGCTGACCTGTAGCTGCTTTAAACTAGTTGCTCTTTGGGCATCATTCAGTATCCAGTTTCACAACGAGCAAGTTGAAGCGTAGTAGCCAACAGCTGAGACACCTTTGTTTTGTGAAGCAATGCCAAAAATGTTCACACAGTTTTCAAGGCCACATAGTCCTAAATAAAGAGCTAAAGGGATTCATAAGCGTTTTTACTGTAAGGCGTTCTGGATGTCACCATTTGAGTCTTTCATGATGCTGATAACCAAAAGTTCAATATTACCAAAATGTGATATTGATTATATGAATATTCCTCTGAACTGTGAGGGTTCAGTGAAACTCTGGGAGCTGTGAGTGAGCACGCAGATCATTTTCTCTCTCTGCAGTGATAGCCCCTGAGTCTGTAGGACTTTCATCCCCAGTAAAATTGCAGCACATGAAGAGTTGAGCGTGCTCCTCCTCTATCCCCTGTCACCTCCCACTTTCAGGTGCAAGGGTCCCATCTTCCCAGTATCTCTTCCACTTCTTCCTCTCATCTCATGCAGGAGAAATAGACATCAGTGTTTTCACTATATCTCATCCTAGGGAGGGGCGAAGGACATTGTGTTGGTTGGGGGGACTGAATAACAAATTGCTAAGTGGGGATACTGGGAGAGGACGTGTCACAGAACCGAAGAAAATGGAGTTTGGGGAAGCAGAAGGCGCAGGAGGCCTCACGTGACATAACAGACCAAGACAGTATTTACAGTGAGACTAAAACCACCTGATGTCCACATCTAATGCTCTACAGCTTCAAATATCTCAGGCCACACAGGTGAAATTCAGAAACAAAGAGAGATGATATAAACAATTCAGTGTTAAAATAATGTTATTCCTTGAGAGACAGTCTCTTCAGTCTGGGTGTATGAATCATGTTACTTAAACTCTTTGATTTGCCTGGGCCTTTCACAGTTTTAATCCGATTGCTACTTTCATGGCTTCAGATACCATAGTGTTAGGCACTTTAAAAATGCAAAGTATTAATGATGAAATAAAATGAAACTCTAAAAGTAGAAGAGAAGTGATAGGAGATCCTTAGGAAAAGCATGCTTGATCATTATGCCCTTTTCGATAACTCAGATTTTCACCTTCTCCATTCAAAATGTATGTTTACCACAGACTATCTTGTCTGTTTGCATTACTGCTGTGTGCTCTGTTGTGGCCATGATCCTGTATGGAATTATAAAAAAAAAAAAAAAAAAAGGCTTGAATCATTATGTGATATCCTTCATGGAATGATAAGGAAACTAGATTTCCAATGCATGTTTAACATCTAGCTTTCTTAGTTTTATTTTTTTGTCCTGCACTATTGGAAACCTTCTAGGCTTGGAAGGCAGAGGGGCAAAATGTGAAGGTCTAGCAAGAATCAGGAATTCAGGTTTCTTTGTTATTGGAGGAATATGGATTTTTTTCCCAATAGAATGCAGAGTGTAAAAGAGAAAAAGTTGTTCAGGTGCTATTCAGTAAGTCCTATGCAAAAGGATTTCCATGGTAACATCAGTCTTTTTTCTGATAAGCTCCTCCCTTATGGATGTACCATTGACTTTACGGAAACACTATCAAATTCATGAAATGTTAACAGTACTGTGTTATTTTGGTTCTCTTCAATAAGGAATCTTTTGTCAATAAGTATCCATCTACCTTATCTATAGATTTCTTTTGAAAATCAAAACCCCATCATTTCTCTCAAACACATTCTTTGCAGTCCTCAGTCTCTTCGAAGTCACCGTATGTAAAAAGTATTGCTTTTCTAAATCACTTGATGTTAAGAAAAGTTCCACTCAGAAACTAAATATAATAAACAACGATTATTAATCACAGCTACTCGAGGACATTTTGTTCTAGGAAAATACTTCATAAGAGGGCCATATTAAATCCTGTCTTGCCTTCAGCAATGCAAGTACTTGTGTTTTAACTTCCAACTGAAAAAAATCACGCTTCTAAAGACTCCTCTCCAGCTCTTCGTTCTTTACTTTCCAGCAACTTGTCTTTGTCTGTTTTTTTTTCTTATTTTCTTTTACTTCCTGCTGTTTGTGTATTGATGAACTAGACAATCTATTAAAGTAAAAGTTACAAAGAACCTAAATCAACCTCCATCATTCTAGGTCAAAAACCTTAATTGTTCTTGATTACTATCTGTGTGATTTTACAGACATTAGCTTACCTCTACAAACAAACAAGAAGTACTACAAAAAGAAAATAATGCACAATGATCAAATGAATCTTGCTCAGGCAAGTTAGATTTACTTTATCGTGGTTCAGTCCTTGAACAGAAGAGAGAGAAGAACTATAATGAGAATCTTATTTTTCTCTAAAAAAAAAAAAAAACACACTTCAAGATGGCATTTGCACAGTTACATCTCTTTGTGTGCAAAAAGTGTTTTGGACAGGAATGTGGAACTTCAATTTCAGACATTGATTCAAGCCTACTTCCACCAAAAACAGGTGAAATGAATGAACTCCTAGGTACTCAGCAGTAATTAACTAATGAACTTATTTAAGCATGTAAATATGCACTTAGGAAGCCTAATATTAAGTCTGCATTTTAAAAAGGCCTTGGTTTAGCTATAATGAGAAACATTACCCACCC
>NW_020450241.1:425306-442824 GCF_003343035.1 Apteryx rowi | reverse complement strand
GTTCAACTCCTTCTTGCCTAATATTTTCCCCTTTTTAATCCAATAATGTCACCGTGAATGCCAGGATCTAAGAATTAGTAGTGTGTTATAGACTAATAGTCTGTGAAAGTGAAGTCTGCATTGAAGACAGTAAATATTTTACATAGGTTTAATAGATTATGTATCCTACCATTTGTTTGAATGAAACATCCCAGATTCTGCTCTCATTTACACCAGATCAAATACAAAATAATGCTGTTGTTTTCAATTATGATGCAAAGCTTGTTCTATACTATTTATACCGCAGTGTAGCCAAATATTCAACCTCACGTTTTATAGAAACAGTGATAAAAAAGAAGATAAATTTTACACGCATGGCATTTTATGGATCAGGAGCTACCTCATAGTGAGGGCTGAAATAAAGTGACTAAAGAAGTGGGTACAAGCAAGAAAGTGACTGTACAGAACAGGAGAAATCTTTTTTCCTTGTGTTTAAGGGATGTTCAATTGTTATAAAGTTCTGTCAAAGTAAATGCACTGAAAAATAATTAAATATTTATTCATATAGTCTAGTGTTATTATGAAATATTACTTTTCAAAACATTATATTTCAGCTGTTTAAGTGCATATGCCAATCATCACTGATTCAGAACATCATAACAAAATTCAGTCAACGAAACCAGCAACCAGCAGTCTGTAACTATCTCACGAGAAGCAGAAGTTTACTGACTCTTTTGGACATCCAACTTTATTTCCACATTACACACTGTCAAAAAAAAAAAAACTGTAAAAACTCAATAAGCTTATTTAAAGAAATTTCTATCTAGTCTTGACATCACATATTAAAAAGTATGCCAATCAAGGAGCACAAACTGTGATCTGTTTTCTGAAAAGCAAAACAGATGTTCACTTATTAAAACTCCTGATGAACTGTAATTAAGAATGGAATAAAAATAAAAGCCTTTTCATTAAAACTTTCTAAAAAAAAACCCAGATGTACGTTAATGACCCTGAACTCGCTTATTTTCCTGCTTTGTACTGTTCCTCAGAGACTGTTCACTATAGTCTGGAATTTCAAGCATTGATCTATACATATCAGAGTTGTCTTTTATCATTCTTTCTTATCACAGGCATAAGCTGTACACAGAGGCTAGGCAGTTAGCTCATGAATGACATCTTTTAAAAGTTTTAAATACCATGGTAATGTGTTGAACTGATTTACCAATTCTTATCATCGGGAAAACAGACTAAATCATCTAGTAACTTTAAAAATATATATATGTTATTGTGCATTTATAGAAATGATAAGCCAGCATTATTAAAAGCTGCACTCAGCTGAAGTCTGAGCTCTTTGATTTTGACCACTACACGTTCAAATAACTACATAGTTTGTCTTTTACTAAACCTAAATCCTGACTCTGGAGCTCTGGCTAAGTACTAATCGCAAAGATTAAATCCCAAGTTTTGACAGCACTTTTGGACTAGTGAAGAGTCAGATGTGACACCTTCCTCTCTGCTCTTCTGTAGAAGCTGTCATTATGTTGGCTCAGCTGAGTGTGTTCACATAAAGAAGAGCTGTAATGTTAACACATACAGGGAGGGCTCCCAAAGGTAGACAGCATCCCTGCCACTCATCAAAGGTAAAGAAAAGTGTTGGTGTAGTGCTATACGCAATTGATGATCCAACTATGCAGTCCTACAGAAAAACCTAGAGAGACTCCAGTAAGAATAGAGGCTCTGGCTGAAAAGTCTATTCTGTTTATACACCCTAGCAGAGGTACAATATTTAGCAGAATGTGTCCTGTCCCTCATAAGATAGAACTGTAAAGTCATCTGTGTTTAAAGGCATTGACTATAGCTCATGCAATCTTACCTTTATTTGCTCCTGCTATCAATGTGGTATTTCCCAGGCAGCTAAGATTTCATAATATTTTAATTCCTTTGCTCTTCAAGGAAGGGAAATACATAGCAGAGTGTTGTTTGTTACATTCCCTTTCTGAAGGGAACACACGGGTTTTGCCCTGGCTTCTCTCAAACTCCCTTTGTTTTCAGCTTATTCCAAAAGAATTTCCCATAAAGGGAAGCTAGCATATGCCTGTACAAAAAGAGCTTTCAGGCATAATAATGGTAAGCTATTTAATGTAAGTATTTAATGTTTTCAGTGAGTTCTGTGCATACTACATTTTTCTATGCACGGTCTTAACTGAAGGTTATAGTTCTTATAATCCTTGAGAGTCCCATAACTTTTCTAGCCCAAGTTCATTACAAAACAAAGAACAGTGTAGCATTGCCTATTTTAGATGACCTATAAAAATAAAGTATGGCAGCAGTACATCATTGAATATTTCAAATTCAGAAAACAACATTATTCCTGTCCATGAGAAGAATTAGGATACTATCTATAGATTTCACATGTGAATATTGAAGGAACAAGTTTTATTTACAAACAGTAATGCTATCAGTCCCACGACCCCATGCTTATCCTTGAAGAAGTAAACGATCTCTTGGGCTGTATATCCACCACTTTTTGTTAGTGTATATTACTTTTGCACTGCATGTGATTCCAACCCACTTATCAGGAAAAAGCTGAATAGGAATGTGTTTCTGTTGTCATGAATCTATGCTAGTCAAAGGAGAAAACACTAAGGATTCCATTTCACTTGATCACATTTATTTTAACCAGTGCATACGGTTACATATATATGTACACAGCTATATATCTCTTCTTTGCTCTTATAGGAGAGGTTACGACTCATCTGAGTAAGAAATAGTGATATGCTGAGACAGAGAAAAGTACCTGAACTTCATGCTGTGTTCTTYTTCCTGTTCCAAGGACCTAATAGGGGGATTGGCCAGTCCCCTTAACATTTGCTGTAATACATTGGCAAGTTATAGAAATGTATGGCACAGTTTTCTGTGTAATGAACATTTGCACAAAATTCAGTGTAATAGACAGAATCTTAAAGAATTAYAAAATAACAAAGGGCATATACTGAATGTATTCACACTTACAGGAGATGCACTGTGAAGACATACACTGTAAATTTCTCTTTCTCTGTAAAGATGTATTTCTCTGTGCATAAGTAGCTAAAATTACTTGTAAGACCAACAGATGTGTGAGCCAGAACCCCATCCTCACAGAAAAGACTGTTAAAGAAGGGTCCTTTTTCCAGGAATGCTAACTTTGCATTCAGCCAACAGATTCAGAGGGGATTCTATCACACTGAAGAAAGTTTTTTACACTCGTTTATGCAGACTCAAACTCTGGGAGTTATAGATACTCTTGAGACATATGTTATGATAGTTCCTTTTCCTTGGAGAGGGAGGGACAATAGAGAACTTTAGTCTTTAAATAGATTACAAAAGCAAATCTAAATATTTTAAGGGATTCAACCACCAGGGTAAGGAGGCCATGGTAAGGAGTTACAGATTCACAAATCAAATGAAATGAAATTTCTTTTACCCTTTCATTTGCAAATTCAATGACATACTGCTACACTAAACATAAACTATTGAGATAACTCATGTTCCTGACTCTTATCATGTTGCCCACTGTCCTCTCTCCTGACCAAATCTATTAAGTGCCATATGTGTTCTGAGAAGCATGTAAAATCTCAATAGACACAGATGAACACCTCTCAACTTAGTGACTTTCTCTTTTACCTTTGCAAAAATGCCAACAGACAATCTCTGGGAAATCATCAGAAAAAATATTACAGCTGTGAGACACATTCTATTTTTATTATCAAGTCAATATCCTCTACAGCACTGCTTATCTTCTTAAAACTTTCTCATAGTTTCTGTGATTACCAACTTTTCTTATGTCACTGCAACTTAGAATTCAAAAATTTCTTTCTGTATTCACCTTATTAGAACTGCCTATGGCCTTACCTAAAGTCTTTCACTTCTTCCTACTTCAGGCAATTTACCCAAGACCTGTGTCTAATTTATTTACTCTCCTTATTTGCTGAAGTGCATCTTCCATGTTTGCAACCATGACAGTTCCTCTTGGCCTTAACTCTCTATCCTTTTTCCTCCAGTTCTTACAGCTTTCACCTATAACTCCTGCAGCTTCTCCCTAACCTCTGTTACTGGGTTTCTTTCCTCTCATTCTCATAGCAAAAATGTTCAAAATGTGATTGTAAAAATACACTTTACTTATCTTCTAAACAATTTTGCTTGTTTTCTTCTGGTTTGTTATGTCAGATTCAAACCTCTTTCTCTAGTCCTCAAACTTCTTTAATATTTGTCTTGCTTTTTTAGCCCACATCTTCCATTCTATTTTTGAAACCCTTTTYAGAAAACAATGTGAAGTTAAATATGCTGATCCAGATACATCCAAACACAGTGAAAAGGTTACCATCTACAATATTCATCCACTTCTTGTCACCACCTCTTCCCAATCCTTCCAGCTGCTACCACCACTTCAGACTTCCCAATGTAACAGCATGTATAGCTAGTCTTTAATGATCCTTGTTCGATTAAATATTTTAATAGTAGTTAAAAAAAAAAAAAGAGAGAGAGATCATTTAGGCAAAAACAGATCAACTATATACGCAGTTACGTCACTGTATCTGAGGGACCTCCAGCAGGAGAGAGGTGCAGGAAGCAGGGGTGAATAGCCATGAGGGTGGACTGGTTACCCTGTTAAACTCAGGTCAGAATGGCAAGGATATTGTCAGCCTAATCCTTTAAGCTTTTGCCCTCAAAGAAACAGAACTCAATAACTCAATAACTCAATAAAAATGAGGGATAAACAAAATGTACCCATCATAAAGCCTTTGTTCACTTGCTTATCCCTCTCCTTTGTCATTATTCCTCCTGAAACTGTAAGCTCTTTTCAAGGCAGGGAACTTATCTTACCTTACATATTGATGAAGCCACAAGAGTATTTTTAGCTTTAGAAAGCGAACGATAATCCATGATGCAAAAATTCCTCCCAGAGTTTGAAGTGGCAGTGGGGCCAAAAGGGATTTCTCCTGAGTTGGAAAACTTTACTGCAAATTTTTAAAAATATGACTAGCATTTACTCACAAAAGCATTCACTGTGAATCAGTACTGCTAGTAGTATAAAGATCACTTAAATGTATGCTTGCAAGACTGAGATTCCTGTTATTTTAAGAACCTTGACTTCCTACAGATTTGAATTATTTAAATGATATATTGTGCTTCTGTATATATTATGTATATGTATATTATTTTAAATTATAAAAAGAAAATGGACATGTAAAAATGCATGTGCTGCTTATATTCAAAATTAAATTACTTTCTTACATTAATGTTGTAAAAAATTACTGTTTGTTTTATAATTGGAAGATTTTAACATCAGACAACAATCACAGAATATGCTTCTTAGATGCAGACAATTACAATGTGTTGACAGGGACTGGAAATGTTATTTTGCTGTGACAAATGAACATCATATGTACAGTTCACAGATTTATTTGTTGCTACTAATTAGGTGAATGCTTACATTCTAATTACAATTCTAGAAGTTATTAATAAATCATTATTTCTAGCAAAATCTTTATATTTTCAATAATATTACATTTGGCAGTCTTCACACTATTTTGATTTTTTTTTCCCCTGACTTCCTCCTTTTATCCTCCCTCTATTTTTTCATTCTCATTCAGAAAAATAATCACTGGAACCAACTGATTTCTGCTGGTTTTATATTATTCCTTCTGTGTTGCAATGTAATTCATTATTGCTATCATTATAAACCAAAAAAATGTATTTCCTTTTTGAACAGGTGAGTAGATGATAAGCGGTAGAAGAGAGAGGAACGTATGAATAGAAAAGCATTTTGTTGCAACTTGCTGTCATGTTGTGGAATAGAGAGGGAACAAATATTAGGCAAATATGAGAAAGAAAAAAAACAAACCACAAAATTTGCATAGTGTCTTGTAAATACTATTGTTAACCAGAATATTGCTTTTAATATTACTAAGTTTCTTGCTTTTACATTCCTCTAGTATAGCTAATTTCATTCAATTACCATTTTCTTGATACTGATTTAATGCTGCACTGTGAGATTGATATGCTGTTGGTATTGCCAATTGCACTGCAAGTGACTCTCCTGATATGGTATATATTAACTAAGAACTAACATTCTTGTGAAAATCTATAATTCTACCTTCTGAAATCTATAATTGTTCTTATTATAAAGTTCTGTAACAAGGGCTGTCAATACTTGTTTTCTCTGAAGTCCCCTTAAAGATTTTAGTTCTATTTCCTCTGTACATCTTAAGAAATGAAGAAAAAGTTCTGCTTACATCTTCCAGAGTTTTCTGATAGACACTCCTTTTTACCTGAGTAGGTCTGTTGTTGGGAAAATGTTACATGTTTGGAATTTCTAAAGCCACTGGAGGAAGGATTTTTCTTTCAACGAAGTTCTAGGGAAGATACCACCTTCTCTAGAAATAACCTGTGATGTTCTGTCCTTCTCCCTTTGTACTCACTTTGTATATTGTATTCTAATAGAATTTAAAATTTCCTATGGTTTTCTATTAACATTTTCAGATGTTTCCCACTTTTATTAGGAAAATGCAGCTTCAGATGATTTACAGTCAATGAATACTCTGCTGTTATTAGCAATTACAAGGAGAGTTTGGGTATCCTAAGGATACAAGCACTGGCATGAAGTATTTTCTGACTTGGTATATATTTTATATTGTCTTTTATTCAAAGAATTCCAGCTAAAGAAGATGCTATAAGAACTGAGGAATCTGGAAAGCAAAGAACGCAGAATGATATTCCCTCAGTGTGTGACATTTCATTTGGGATTTTGAAGACTGAATTTCTGCTAACAGCACAGCCACCACATTAAAACAGTGCCCAGTGTAGCATATATGCCATGCTCATTCTGTGTAAGCGGTAGAGGAGGTACAGCCCATTCCCCCTTTAGCTCCTCCTGTTTCTCTGCAAGTACTAATCTTTGCCAGTACTACATAAATTCCAGCCAGCCTCTCTGGCTACAGCAATACTTTTCCATTAAAGGTGCCCTGGGACCATTCTCTGGCACTGAAGAAACTGGCTCTGCCCACCCTGCTGAACTCCCCTCTGCTCCAACACGCGTGCCAGCATCCAAAGCATGACTGCATCCAGATTGTCTATTCGGAATGGTCCCTGGCCCATGATAATTCTCAAACTGTCTTTAAGAGTCTTTAGGGAAGTGCATGCTTGGTTTCAGTCAAACTGCAGAAGATAAGGCTAATAACTGAACAGTATGGTTGTTTGAACTGTAAACTTTCTCTACCATTGTTTAATTTCCTGATAGAAGTATGGTTCTTGAGCCTTCATTGATAACAGAACTGTTCCTACTTTGCACCAGTAATGGGAATAATGGGTGTCATGCACCAGCAGTTGTAAGGTGCAGACAGCGTTCACTCATTTAATTCTCAACTATTATTTCTTTGATATGATTTAGTATTTTATTTAACAAAATTTCCAGGTCTGCTTTAAGCCCATTCGTACAAAATGTTCTCTTTCAGAGTGTTAAACTGTGGAAATGGTTTAATATGTGGGAAAAAAAGAGAGATATAACATGCTAAATCCGCTCAGTTGGTGTAGTAAAATGAAGAGTATAAGCTATTCCAATTCATTTTTTAACAGATATGATATGTCTTCTGAGATGACTTGTGTTCTCTGGCATGATATATGTCAAAGTAAGCATACTCAAACACAATTAGAAGAAAGCTAAGTATGTGTTTTCATTGGTTGCCATTGTAGCTCTATATGTCACAGGGTGAACACAAACCTGTGCTCTTAGAGTGAGGTATATTTTAACAAAGAAGTGGAAGTTTTGTTAATATCTAAACAGGTAATGCTCCTGGGCTTCATGGGACTGATTGTTAGAAGGGCTAGGTACCTGCAACTACAGTTTCACGCTCGCTTGGAATTTTTGAAGATCAAACTACACAAAATTCTTACTCAAATGGTGATTTCACAGAATCACAGAATGGTTGAGGTTGGAAGGGACCTTCAGAGATCATCTAGTCCAACCCCCCTGCTCAAATAGGTTACCTAGAGCATGTTGCCCAGGACCCAGTCTAGACAGTTTTTGAATACCTCCAAGGATGGAGACTCCACAACCTCTCTGGGCAACTTGTTCCAGTGCTCTATCACCCTCACAGGAAAGCTTTTCCTTAGATTCAGATGCAACTTCCTGGGTTTTGATTTGTGCCCATTGCCTCTCATCCTGTCACAGGGCACCACTGAAAAGAGTCTGGCTCCATCCTCTTGACATCCTCCCTTCTGATTTTTATAGGCATTGATAAGATCCCGTCTCAGGTTTCTCTTCTCCAGGCTGAACAAGCCCAGCTTTTGCAGCCTTTCCTCATAGCAGGGATGCTCCAGTCCCCTAATCTTCTTTGTAGCCCTTCGCTGGACTTGCTCCAGTAGTGCCACATCCCTCTTGTACTGGGGAGCCCAGAACTGGACACAGACTCCAGATGTGGCCTCCGCAGGGCTGAGTAGAGGGGGAGGATCACCTCCCTCAGCCTGCTGGCAACACTCTTCCTGATGCACCCCAGGATACCATTGACCTTCTTGGCCACAAGGGCACATTGCTGCCTCATGCTTGACTTCGTGTCCACCAGCACTCCCAGGTCCTTCTCCRCAGAGCTGCTTTCCAGCAGGTCAGTCCCCAACCTGTACTGGTGCAGGGGGTTATTCCTCCCTAGGTGCAGGACCCTGCACTTGCCTTTGTTGAACTTCATGAGGTTCCTCTCCGCCCACCTCTCCAGCCTGTCCAGGTCTCTCTGAATGGCAGCACAGCCCTCTGGTGCATCAGCCACTCCTCCCAGTTTTGTATCGTTGGCAAACTTGCTGAGGGTGCACTCTGTCCCTTCATCCAGGTCACTGATGAAGAAGCTGAACAAGACTGGACCCAGTACTGACCCCTGGGGGACACCACTAGCTACAGGCCTCCAACTAGACTCTGCACCACTGAGCACAACCCTCTGAGCTCTGCCATTCAGCCAGTTCTCAATCCACCTCACTGTCCACTCATCTAGCCTGTACTTCATCAGCTTGCCTACGAGGATGTTATGGGAGACAGTGTTGAAAGCCATGCTGAAGTCAAGATAGACAACATCCGCTGCTCTCTCCTCATCTACCCAGCCCTTTCTTCCATCAGAGAAAGCTATTGGATTGGTTAAGCATGATTTCCCCTTTATGAATCCATGTTCTTTATTCCTCATCACCTTTTTATTCTTCATGTGCTTGGAAATGGTATCCAGGATTAGCTGCTTCATCATTCTCCAGCGACTGAGGTGAGGCTAACTGGTCTGTAGTTCACTGGGTCCTCCTCATCCTTTTTGAAGACTGGAGTGACATCAGCCTTCTTCCAGTCTTTCAGTCCTCAGGCACCTCTCCTGTTCTCCATGTCCTTTCAAAGATGATTGAGAGTGCCCTAGCAACGACATCTGCCAGCTCCCTCAGCACTCGTGGGTGTATCCCATTAGGGGTCACAGACTTGCGGATGCCTAGTTTGCTTAAGTGATCCCTGACTGAGATGAAGGTGGCATTCAGTACTTCTGCATTTTCTGTATGCTTTGTCACCAGGGCCCCTGGCTCCCTTAAGCATCAGGTCCACATTTCCCCTGGTCTTCTTTTTGTTACTAATGTATCTATAGAAACCCTTCTTGTTGTCCTTGTCATCCCTCACCAGATTAAACCCCAGATGGGCCTTGGACTTCCTAGACCCATTCCTGCATACTCAGACAACATCCCCTATATTCCTCCCAAGTTACCTGTCCCTGTTTCCACCTTCTGTGTACTTCCTTCTTACGTTTGAATTTTGCCAGGAGCTTCTTGTTCATCCATGAAGATCTCCTGCCCCCTTTGCCCAGCTTCTTGATCACTGGGATGGACTGTTTTTGAGCTTGGAGGAGGTGATCTTTGAATATTAACCAGCTTTCTTGGACCCCTCTTCCTTCTAGGACCCTATCCCATGGGATTCTTCCAAGCAAGTCCCTGAAGAGACTAAAGATTGCTCTCCTGAAGTCCAAGGTTGTGATCCTGTTCTTTGTCCTGCTTCCTTCTCTCAGGATCCTAAACTCCAGTATCTCTTGGTCACTGAAGCATTTTGTGGATAGTTTGAGATATTTTTTAAACTGGAATACACATTGCAAATTTACAGATTTCTTCTTTGTTTGCGGGGGCAGATGGTGTTTGGGAGATTGTAGCTAAGCAGAAGATAGATTGAATTGAGCATTGGTAGTCTTTGCAGTAGTTACCTATCCAAAGGGGCTTGTATATTTGAAGAACCTTGATCATTTCTAATATTCATTTGTGCTGAAACTGCTGCTTTAATCCTATAGGTGATAATGGGATTTGTTTGGAAGATTTTGCATGTCTTCTTTCTGTTTGCTTGTAACAGGAGAAGCCCATTCTTATCAAGCACAATTACTGTCATTTATTGGTATCTACCAAAAAAAAAACCAAACCAAATTTGAAAAGTTTTGAAGGTTAGACTTGAAAGAGATTTGGGTTTAGAATTGTAAGTATTCTAGGTATTTAACTTCTGTTAAGCCAAATTGTATTTTTATGTTTCATGATGACTATATATTTAAAGCTGGATTGTGCCTTTGGGCAATATCCTGTAATAGAAGTAATTTGTGATGTAAACCAGAAGGAGGATCATTCCCAAGCATAGCTTTTCTGGGCTTTCTTCATGTTGGCTAGAGGGAAGGGAGTGCGCTGCATGAGTCATTTACAAGCTGCACAGCACTCGAGCTGCAGCAGTGCAGAGATTTAGCTGTGTGAAAGAGTCAAACACAAAATCCAGGGAATCTTTGTGCAACTGCACTGAGAAAGGGACAAGAAGGAAAATGTGACTCCTACTGATTTGCTAGATGCTGTCACAGGCTAATGATTGACTTCAGAGGAACAACAGAGTATTGTTCTAGAATGTGGTACTCTGGAAGTCTTGATATCTGGGAGATGGAGAAAATCTACTGTGATTGTGAAAAAGACACTGTGATAGTCAGGATGAAAGTTAGAGACAGAAAAAATACATTAAAAATTGCTGCTCAGCATGTCAGTATATGTTTTCAAAATTACTCAGCTAACCTGCTGTAATTACAGAGTAAGTCTTCTCCTGCACGTGGAAGTTCCATGTATTTATGCAAGGGCAGATGAGGTCAAAGCCAGACATCTATCTATTGTGAATTGTCTTTTCCATTAAAAAAAATCAAAATTATATTAAGTTCTATGTATTTGAATTTTATTTTGAAGGAGTGTCTTTACCTGTGTTTTGCTCAGTGGTTTACACGTAGTGCTTAGCATTCTTATGTGATGTTTTCAGTTCTCTCCAGGGCAACACATGAATAAAACAGCATACACAAAAATCCTCTAGCCTCCAGCCAGCCTGCTATAGACTGTGATCATGTCAGATCTCATTACCTAATCAATATTAGTGCTTGTTAGTAACTAGAATGGGGGGTCAAAAGAAAAAAAAAAAAGCAGTTATGTGATGTAGCTGTACATATGTATGGATATATGTACATCTCACGTGTGCAAAAGATGTTTAGAAACAGTGAATTGGTAATAGCAAATTCAGGTTTTTAGGAAATGTCTGGATTAGGATTGCCTGTGCAACCTTATTACACCTCATAGTGCACAACCATTATGATAAAGAGCAACTGTATAATCACATATTCATTTCTGCATACATCTTTGTCTCATGAAATACTTAAGAAAGACAATACTCAGGATGCAAAACAATGCTGTGTAGTAAGGGAGGGCACTATGTGTAGCTTGCATCTCATTCATATCTCTAAAGACTGAGGCAGATGAAGGCAAGAAAAAAATAAAAGATAGTTTTAAGGTTAGGGAGATGTATGCTTGGCTGGTAAACCAGATTCTGATTTGACATAGATTCATGTTATGGTTGGCGCACTTAAACTAGAATTAGAAAAGATGAATATTAATTGTGTTTGTTCATTTTCTGGGTGTCCAACCAGAGCACCTGGGATCTGATTCACAAAAGAGAAAGCTGTTTATTTCCATTGTTTCCACCAAAGTCAGGTCTCTCAGTTTAGAAAGCATTTTTTTAAAATCCCTCCAACTTCATTTCTCAAATTGCCAGATTTTTTTTCCTCTCTCTTTCTAATGTTCTGCACCTCAGATTTACTGCTTCTTGAGTTACTTGTTCTTGCAAAGGCAATCTTTTATGTGCTATGCCCGATTAACCCTAAAAATGCTCTGCTATGCCCTCAATGCCCTCCTGTTCTTAAAGTGCCAGTCACCAGACGTCATATAATTATGTCTGACACACAGCAATTAATAAATCTGAAAGTATGTTTTGAATTCTTTTTCTATGGAGAAATTGTCATATAGAAAATTAATGCACAAGAACAGATGGTGCAGACCAGTGAATTTGATCAGAAGCTGCCTTATCTCACACTGTTCTCAGACTTATTGCAAAACTCACAAACCAAGACATGCTCATTTTAAGTTGTACTTCTTAATTAACCCTTCCAAGAAAAGAGCAAAAGGCAACAATTTTGAAACTAGGAGGATGTTTTGACCACACAAAATTCTCACCGGTTTAAATAGAGATGTCACTTTTAGTTTATTTATATAAAAGAGCACGTGAAAAAAAAGTCATTTCGAGGACATAAAGCCTGTTGTATGTTGTGTGCTTTGATCATGGTTGTTTCAAAGAGCATAGTACTCAAGGGGTAAAAAGAAAGAACTTTGAAGAGTACAAAGAATTCAATAGTTTAGAACTCCTCCCTCTCAAAACCCCTCTAACCTAACAATAGGAGTTAAAAGGGTGCCACAGAAGTGCTGAAGATTTTCTAACTATTTTTTGTTCCATTTTCCTACTGAGTGGGTGTGACATTCAGGTACTTTATTTGCCCTCCTTTAAACAGAGTCGCTTCGCTTTTATTTCTGTCATTTATTACTGGATTTTTTTACCTGCATTGTGCTCTGCCACTTAGAAGTTTCAGCTGAAAAGGTGGCAAGAGAAGAAGTGAGTTAGCTTCACTATATAGATAAATAGAGTGCCTTAAAAGCACAGTAAGACAAGTAGAAGGAGAAAAAGTGCAGAATTTTGTGAAAATTAACAGTGATTTTGTAGGAAAAGGCAAGAACAGCAACGATAAAATGTATAAGAAAATAGATGAAGGAAGAGTCTTTAAAAATTTATTTTAGTATATTTTATATTTTAGAAAATAATTCCCCATATTTATCAACATGGAGTTGATTTAACATGAAATAAATCAGTTTGGCATTTTCTAAGGTACAGCATTTTAATCATGACAAAACCAAGACATAAATGGATTTAAATGGTAAGATAGCTAAGACAGCTACCTAAGATACTAAGATAGCTGGTGGCTTGAGACACCCAAAGTTTTCTCTTTCTTTAACATTGTCCCACAAGTATAATATCTTGACCAAGACTGTCATATAATTCTTTTATTTAGCATTTTTTGCCAGTCAACTAGTTCTTTCTTTCTTATGTTTATGGTAGCTATGAACAAAACACTGGCTTACCTTATGACCCTATAGTTATGCTGAATGGTTTTGAAGGCATTACATATAGAAATTAAAGCAGAGTCAGAGAGTTTTATCTGGAAAAAGACCATATTAATATTATTATTATTATTATTATTACTACTACTACTGTTGCATCAGGTAATGTTTTACCTGACCTCTGACAATGCAACAGGAGGAGGTACTAGTAACCTTGTTTCCAACAAGAGCTCAGGTTTGCAGGCTGATGAACATGGTGACTGATATGTGGAAAGCCAATAAAGTGCTGGACTCCAACTAATTGCTTACTACCTGGAAAGACAGATTTCTTCATGTCAAGAAAGACTAAGTATAGTGAAAGTGATAAGGAAAAAAAATAATAAAATAAATAAATAAAAAACTGTGCATCACTCCTATACTGGCTTCAGCAGAAAGGGAAAGAAATTGCCTAAGCAAGGTGTATGTAACAGTAGACCTGTGGTGAGAGCATAGATGCTTAAATGCAATCAAGGAAAACACATTAGAAGTGATTTTAACATGCACTTATTTCTGCTCCTGCAGAGTATTTCGATCCTGCAGAAGTGCAGGAAAGGAATATGAAAGATTGGGACTGCACAGCATGACTAACAAGAATGGTGAACCGAGCAGAAGCCACAGAGCACTGACTGTGAAATATAATTTTGGGGGGGAACCTTTGGAAGCATTTCTGTGCTGGTAGCAAGGGCAGCACGTATGTGCTCGTTCATTCACTCTCCATCCAGCATTCTTGGTTACTTTGAAGTGCAACTTTTAATCACGCTGCAACAGAGCTCACTCGCTGGTTTGCTGAAGGCATAACTGAAATCCTAAAAATGCCCAGCAGACACTTTCTTTGCATACACTGGATTGAACCTGAGCACCTATGCCCTGACAATGACCTAAGTGATGCTCCTTTTCCTTCTTTATCATCTGCCTTCTTTTTCTGCAGGGGTAGATTGATATATTTTGTTGAGCACTGTGCATAACCAAAGTATAGCATGTGCGTTATGTGCCGAACTTTCCCTCGTTTTGGTCCAGCATCAAGTGTACAACTGCTCTTGGAGGAAACTTCTAACAGGAGCAGCCAGAAATCACAGACACTGACAAATAAAGGCTTCCTATGATTCTGTGAAAAGAGTGTTCTCCCAGACTTGTACTTGCTTACTCAAAACCTATTCCAGACACATACTCTTGCCAAACTTCTTGCAGTGCTTTCTCCCTAAAGCTTACTTCACCTTGATGGTTTATGAGCAGAAAAATAACATAAGCATTCTTTGGTGAATCCTTAGGTAAATCTAAGGATCTAGTCCTCAGAAAACAGTTAATTTTGACAATGTTTACAATGTTAACTATAGCAAGAACTAATTTTGTTACAATTTTTGTGCCTGGATCCCCCACAACACTGTCTCTAGATCTCTTCTAGAACAGCTCATTGAACTGCCCTTGAGACTTTAAGCCACCTCTAAATGTTGCACCTCTAACAAGTGTTTGCATCCAGATTTACCCAGTGTATCATAACGACTTTTTGACTCAAGTTACGTACACCAAATAAATATACACATTCAAAAAGAAAACATATATTTGTATATTTACTTTATTCCTCATTCCTGGAGAAATACTTTGTAAAGTAGGAGGAATACAGTGTAAATAATACACAAGATATATTGTCCAAAATGTATCTATACAGTCTCCTACATACGTGTCGATGTGATCCTAAATTACAAGTCAGAACTATTTTACAACCTTGGATTACTAAAGCCCCATCTTTAATTTATATATTTTAGGTTTTTTTTTTTTTTTTCCTGAGGGGGGAGGTATTTCAGGAAGACATATGTGTTCGAAATTACTTACATTTAATGAACAGTGGTGGAAATCAAAAAGCCACAAGAAAATGGGACTGTAATTAACAGCTCAATTCTGCAAACATGTTTTGAAGTTAAGCACTACTAAATAAAACCTCAGCCCTTAAACTTCTTCATGTGGTAGAATGGTCTGCAACAGACCAAGAAAATATACCTCATACCTCTGCAATCTCCAGACATGTGAGTTTGTACTACCTGCATGACAACATGATTGAGTTTATTGTCACATGTACATAAATCATTGTACAATTAATTTTGCTAGTTACCATACCAAACAGCCTTGTTCTTGGACATTTCTGTATCTTTAAGGACTTCCTAATACTTTTTTCTGTTTTTACAGCCCTACAGCTGAGAGCCAAACTTAGCCTGGAGAGAGCAACTAGGAACGGTAAGAAATGCTAAAACAACCCCAATGCCAAAATAAAAAGCAAGCAAGTAAACATAACTGCTAATATACTTTGTATTTTAAAATTTTGATCACTGCTCTTTTTCTACTTTCTAAAAGAAGTTGGGAGCAGATAAGAAAAGGAGCATTTCTTTTCATTCTCCAGAAATACTGACAAAAAGATACAGGACAGGAAAGAAAGAATAGTTGTGGGGAAGGGATAATGCCCTGTGTGAGGAGGTGAGGAAGACAGGCTGGTGCCCTCACCAGTCTTTTATATAGTACAGAGTCCTTTTACTGGCCAGAGTAACTTATATGGAGTAATAACCTGACTGTGCCTCCTGCCTCCCAATTGGGATGAAAAGAGAGAGGCTCTAAACAAAATGTGAATGAAGGAGAACGTGGGGGAGGAGGGAGTGAGGAAGCGTTGCCTAGATAGCTCCCTCCATCAAAGCGCCTGGCTTATGGAAGCACTTCTGTTACTCAGTTAATTTATTTCATACAGATGTCTCTCACTTCTCTTCCTCTTACTGCTGAAGCGATAATTAAGTAAGTTTTTGGTGAGATTGTTAGCTGTAAACCTTTTGGGGGCCAGCGAACTGAAGATGTAACCTTTGCCATTCAAGACAAGGAAGTGCAGCTGGGGCCTGGCGGAGCTGTGCGCAGGTCTGGTGTCTAACTGGAGCCAGAGCAGAGCTGCTCTCAGCCCCAGCCGCCTGCTCTCTGCGACTGCTGTGTTTGTTAATAAGAAGACAAGCGAGGAGAGCTCAAAAGGGAAAAGCAAGCGTCTTGAGGAAACTCCTTCTCAGCAACAGTGGCATACAGCCTGTTCTAGAATATTTCTCATCTGGTAAAGTGAAAAAGGGAGAGAGCTGCTATCCGGCCAATGAACAGAGCCACAACAGCATCACTCTCGTGTTTTTGGGCCCCAACCCCAGCCCCTTCCACTGCAATGAGTGCAACTGCGAGCAGTTGCCCACAGTGCTGCAGGAGGTACTGGGCTCACCCCGCGCGAGCCAGCTGCCCTGCACCGCGCTGCTTGCTGCTGCGGGCCGCCCTCAGGAGCGCAGCCCCCAGCGAGCAGCCCCCTGGCTTCCCTCCCACCTCGACCACTAACTTTGTTAGGAGAAGCAACAGCCCTGCCCTGCCAAAGAGGGGGAGGAGGCAGAGGGCACGAAGCAGGGCAGAGGCCGAGAAACAAAAGCAAGTACGAGATGGGGCTGCAGGCACCTGTCCTTCCCTCCCCAGCTGCACACGTGAAACACTCTCTGGCAGGAGATGGAGAAACACTGCCCTGACACGACTGTTGTGGCACAGTAACTGCAGCCCCAGCGCGAAGCAGGGAAACGCTCTGAGCCATGCACAGCCCCCGAGCCGGAGCGGCAGGAAAGGCACCCCCGTGCACGCACGCTCCTGGAGCTGGAGAACAGGAGGGGTACCCCAATGCACACGCACCCCCCGAGCCGGATAGGCGGGAGGGTCCCCGGCGCACACGCAGCCCGACCCGCAGCGGCAGGAGGGGCAGCCCATGCACAGCCGGAGGAGCACCCCCGCGCAGCAGCCCGGAGGCGCCGCGCCAGGAGGGTGCCCGGGGGCGCACACGCGCGGAGCCGTAGCGCCGGGCGCGCAGGCTGAGCCGGAGCCCAGGCGGGTACCGCCGTGCTCACACACGGGGAACCGGAATGGGAGGAGGGCTACCCCCATGCGGACACACGCGCGCAGCGCGGTGGGGTACTCCCCCCCCCCCGCCCCCAAACACACACGCACACTCACACGCGGAGAGCGG